>NW_027008744.1:0-22500 GCF_036934945.1 Oncorhynchus masou masou
GGGCAGGTAGAGTTCTCCTGGCATCTGCCAAACCCAGGTTCTTCCGTGGGACTGCCAGATGGTGAAGCGTGATTCATCGCTCTAAAGAACTCATTTCCACTGCGCCAGAGTTTGTGTGCACCATTTTATACACCTGTCAGCAAAAGGTGTGGCTGAAATAGGCCGAATCCACACATTTGAAAGGATAGCCACATACTTATGTATATATATATAGTGTACCTTAAAGGGGACAACAACGTTCTGTGAGATTTAGAATAGGAACGTTCTCTATTTGAATGCATTACGTTCTTTACCGAGTCACCATTCGTTTTCTAAAGCTGTGTGTGTCGCTGCGTCAGGTTCCATAGATCACTGGTCAAAAGTAGTGTGTAGGGAATAGGGTGCCATTTGGTCACTATGTTAACTAGGCAGTCTCAGTGTTGGCTGGGCTGTGAGATGTGGTAGAGAAAGCGAGAGAGAGAGAGAGAGAGAGTGGGTGGCTACTGTCACAGACCTATTAAAGGAGGATATAGAGGAACAATTACCTTTATAAGCTGCATTCAATACAACATATATTCAGTGAATTCTTATGGGGCTAGGTCCCAAATGGCACCCTATTCCCTATATAGTGCACTACTTTTAACCAGAGCCCTGGTCAACAATAGTGCACTAAAAGGGAATAGCAAGGATGGGACTGTAAGGTATAGGGTGCCATTTGTGATTCTGACATAATGTTACACAACAGTTTTCGTCCACAAAAGTCTCATCTGTCAACAAATTGGTTTTGCCCTGCATGCACCAATGCCAAATATAATACATCAACAACACCACAATCTTCAGAGTGTAGTTCAAACATGATATCAAACTCCTGTGTCTCGAGCACAAACCTCAGTCTAATTCTTTCTTGAAGTCGCTGCATCAGTGTCAGAAGGCTGATTTTCTTATCGTCAGGTGATTCCACGCATGGGATTTGCGTTGACTGTTCATCGACAACCAATGGCAACGGGCCCTGCAACTTCACATTAATTTAGTTAATGTTCATGTTCAGTGAACGAGATGTTCATTTTGTGGCATATTGTGTTATTCGATGAAGCTAAATATGACCGAGCAGAGTAAAAACAGAGCATTGTGTTTGAGGACACAGAATATATATGAGTTTAAGATTTAAGATTAGAAACATTTGGAATAAAGAAAAATGCTATAAAGACTCTAAAGATACTTAAAAATTAGATACCTAAAGATACTCTTCTATGGAGTGAAATATGTTGAACATTTAACAAATAAACCCTATGTATCCCAAAATGGCACCCTATTCCCTACTTAGAGCATTACTTTGACCAGAGCCCTGTGTCACCCTAAACCCTGTATAGTGTACTATTTGACCAGGGCACTCCATCTATGTGTTAACTGGCTTATTACGGCCTCCCGAGTGGCGCAGCGGTCTAAGGCATTACTACAGACACGGGTTCGATCCCAGGCTGTGTCACAGCCGGCCCGTGACCAGGAGACCAGTGGAGGGTTTGGCCGGCTGGGATGTCCTTGTCCATTCGCGACCCCTTGTGGCGGGCCGGGCGCCTGCAAGCTGACACCGGTCGCCAGTTGTACTGTGTTTCCTCCGGCACGTTGGTGCTTCCGGAATAAAGTGTGTCAAGAAGCAGTGCGGCTCGGCAGGGTCGTGTTTCTGAGGACGCACGGCTCTCGACCTTCGCCTCTCCCGAGTCCGTACGGGAGTTGCAGAGATGAGACAAGACTGTATCTACCAATTGGGGAGAGAAAAGGGGTAAAAGTACAACAACAACAACAAAACTACTCTCCACCACATGCGCACACACACCACACTGGCACACACACCACACCACACAGGCGCACACACACCACACTGGCGAACACACACCACACTGGCACACACACCACACTAGCACACACACACCACACTGGCACACACACACCACACAGGTACACACACACCACACTGGTACACACACCACACAGGTACACACACACACCACACAGGCCACTCGCAAGTCATTTTATAAAACAGTTCGCTGAACATCTATAAATAGGCTGTAGGGCACTGCACAACCTCAATTTGCCACCCCCATACACTTCTATTGCAATTATCCCAAGGTTTATTTTCAGTGTAGCAGTCAAGGGAATGCATGCCTCAGTTCATTCAGCAGTGGGGAATAGCACTGAGAATGCCTAATAACAGCAAGCAATCAATTCCATCGGAATTGGAATGGGAAAATAAGCTAGTTTTAAAATTGCAACATGTTCCCGCTATATTTTCACCGTTATGGATACCCAACGTTACGTTGTACAGTCTTTGGCACCCTGTTCTGTCAAGTACTAATACAAATAGTTTTGATGCTGTGAATTATTTTGATTGTTTCTCTTTTTGCTGTGTTTTTTTAAATTTATGTTTTACCTTTATTTAACGAGGTTAGTCAGTTAAAAACAAATTCTTAATTTCAATGACAGCCTAGGAACAGTGGGTTAACTGCCTGTTCAGGGGCAGAATGACAGATTTGTACCCTGTCAGCTCGGGGAATTGAATTTGCAACCTTCTGATTCCTAGTCCAATGCTCTATCCACTAGTCTACCCTGCCGCCCCATTTCTCTCCTCTTCCTGTGGCCCCATGATTCTACTGTAACAGTGCCTGATTTAAAGAGATCATTATGGACATCGAACAACACGTGATGCTATTTCCCTTCGATGATTGTCCCTGCTGAATTATCATTTTCTCCCTGGGAGTTGAAGTTTGTTGTGTAAAAGCATTGTCCCCTGTATTTCAAGGCTATTGTCCCTGTATTCCAATGCCACTGTCCCCTGTATTTCAAGGCCATTGTCCCCTGTATTCCAAGGCCATTGTGCCCTGTATTTCAAGGCCATTGTCCCCTGTATTTCAAGGCCATTGTCCCCTGTATTTCAAGGCCATTGTGCCCACTCCCCTGTACATTATTTGTAGGCTGGAGGCTCATTGAATGTAGAAACTGCAGTAAGCAGCACCTTGACTGGACCACAAGGGAAGACAGAGAGTAAAGAGTGAGTGATTTCTGTTCAGTGAAAGACATTGGGGAGGAAGACACAGGGTTTCTGTTCAGTGAGAGACATTTGGCAGGAGGATGGAGGACACAGGGAGAAGTAACAGAGGAGGGCTTTGTCATCCCCTCGGCACGGTAAAACACACACACACAAACACATACACACACACACACACACATACACACATACACACACAAATGAACAGCCAATCCCACAAAAACACACTAACACCTCACCATCCCACCCTGCATCACTCTGCTGATGTGCCTCTGATTCTAAGCAGGGTTGGTCCTCTGTCTAAACAAAGTGATTGGGGACATTGCTCTGTATAGGTTGCCATCTTTCAGATGGAAATTTAAATGGGTGGTCCCAAAATATTCCTTGGCACTTATCATAAGAGTAGGGGTGTCCTAGCTAAATTCCCAATCTGAGCTTCATACCATCATGGCCACCTAATCACCCCCAGCTTCCAATTAGCTAATTCATCCCCCCTCCTCTAACTATTCACCAGGTCATTGCTGTAAATAAGAATGTGTTCTCAGTCAACTTACCTGGTAAAAAAGCCTGTTATTTTAGTATTTTACTTCTTTTTTTTTTTACAGTGGTCCCTGTTTGTAAGGGTTGGATGGTAGAGGAAAAGGATGGGCCTTTATAGTACCTATAAGAAAGTCTCAGAAAGAAAATCATTAAGGAAGCTTTTTTTTTAATGGTTGTCAAAGTGAAGCTAGCTAAATCTCCTTAGACCCAGTGGAGTTGCTTCTTAGCTTGCACTACACACTACAGAACACCATAGCCAATGATTCCTCTTGAAATATTTAATGTTCAGGCAGGACTGTTTAGGAGTCTGCCTGCTGGGGAGATCAGATCAAGCGGAAGGAAATGTTCTCTGAGGCAACAATATCCAGGATGTGTAGCTCCTCTATCTAGATGGCATCTCAAGTATAATGTTACACAAGTTACCCACTGTCTGGTCTAGTAGTCTAAAATACAGTATCACCACTGTCTGGTCTGGTAGTCTAACATACAGTATCACCACTGTCTGGTCTAGTAGTCTAACATACAGTATCACCACTGTCTGGTCTAGTAGTCTAACATACAGTATCACCACTGTCTGGTCTAGTAGTCTAACATACAGTATCACCACTGTCTGGTCTAGTAGTCTAACATACAGTATCACCACTGTCTGGTCTAGTAGTCTAACATACAGTATCAACACTGTCTGGTCTAGTAGTCTAACATACAGTATCACCACTGTCTGGTCTAGTAGTCTAACATACAGTATCAACACTGTCTGGTCTGGTAGTCTAACATACAGGTCTGGGTAGTCTAACATACAGTATCACCACTGTCTGGTCTAGTAGTCTAACATACAGTATCACCACTGTCTGGTCTGGTAGTCTAACATACAGTATCACCACTGTCTGGTCTGGTAGTCTAACATACAGTATCAACACTGTCTGATCTAGTAGTCTAACATACAGTATCACCACTGTCTGGTCTAGTAGTCTAACATACAGTATCAACACTGTCTGATCTAGTAGTCTAACATACAGTATCACCACTGTCTGGTCTAGTAGTCTAACATACAGTATCAACACTGTCTGGTCTGGTAGTCTAACATACGGTATCACCACTGTCTGGTCTAGTAGTCTAACATACAGTATCAACACTGTCTGGTCTGGTAGTCTAACATACAGTATCACCACTGTCTGGTCTAGTAGTCTAACATACAGTATCACCACTGTCTGGTCTGGTAGTCTAACATACAGTATCAACACTGTCTGA
This sequence comes from Oncorhynchus masou masou, assembly GCF_036934945.1. Lineage (NCBI taxonomy): Eukaryota > Metazoa > Chordata > Actinopteri > Salmoniformes > Salmonidae > Oncorhynchus > Oncorhynchus masou. The sequence continues at coordinate 4,811 of NW_027008744.1, forward strand.
TCTAGTAGTCTAACATACAGTATCACCACTGTCTGGTCTGGTAGTCTAACATACAGTATCACCACTGTCTGGTCTAGTAGTCTAACATACAGTATCACTGTCTAATCTAGTAGTCTAACATACAGTACATTGAGAGGGGTGAAGCAACACAGATTCTTAGATCCTAAAGGAAATGTTATATAGTGGGGCTGCTCTCTTCACGTGGGCGGGCCACTGAGTGAGCAGCCCTAACTTATGAAAACCTGCATCTCACATTTAAGAAGCTAAAATCACATTTCATCCCATCACAAATAATTTAATAGATTACTTGTGATGGGTTTCCTCGTCCTTCTCGCCAGACTTGATTTCTGGGCAGCTCCGTGGTAAAGAAATGTGACCGTTCCTGGTACAAAAACAATGTCCTATCCCGGAGCTCGAGTAAATGCCATTACTAAGCTGCTCCCGAATGTACTACACCAGGACATGGACATTGATTCCATCGTAGTCCATGTGGGTTTTAATGACATCATGAAGGGCAGTTCTGAATTGTTGAAACTGAATTTTAAAGAGCTGATTGACTCTCAGCTAGACACTAATAATAGACCCATCATATCTGGCCCTGTGCCCTCGCTGAATCACAGCATTGATCGCTTTAGCAGGATTCTTTCTCTTCACAACTGGCTACAAGATAAAAGCAGCTCAATAAGTGTAACTTTTTGTTGACATTTTCAATACCTTTTGGAAACAAAACACATTTTATAAGGAGGATGGGATCCACCCAAATCATTTGAGTTCCTGGATTCTTTCACAGCATTATAAGGCTGCGTTGAGAAGATGACTTATCAATGACCCAAGTCCAGCTCAGTTAATCCCTACCATTGTGACGCAGATTTGTCGTAATGCTTCAGCAAATGTACATTACACCAGGGGCGTTGGTAGACGCAATGTAAGTAACCTAATTTATGTCCCTTTCACTGCCCTGAAGGCTTCTGCTGATCCTACTGCTATTATATGCAGTAATCATGTGCTTATGAACCAGATTTATACTGGTAGCATTGAGCCATGGTTCCCTCACCCTGTACTAACATAACTAACATGAGCATGTCTACTTATGCTAAGCTTTCCAGTAAAGCAATGAAAACAAGTAAGCATCCCAGAAGAAAAGTGCTTTAAAAAGCCCACGTTATCATATGTAGCTTAAGAAACAAGGTTCATCGAAACAATAATTTGCTAGCAACCGATGACATTCATATTATGACTATATCTGAAACTAACTTAGATAATACATTTGATTATACAGTGGTAGCAATACAAAGTAAAACGATGTACAGAAAATATATAAATGCATGGTGGAGGTGTTGCTGTTTATATTCAGAACAACATTCCTGTATTGATTAGAGAGGATGTCTCATGTTAAATACTGTTGAAGAAATATGCCTACAGGTTCACTTGCCTCACCTAAAGCCCATTCTGGTGAGAAGCTTCTATAGGTCACCAAGTGATGGATAACATGTGTGAAATGCTTGACGATGTATGTGATATCAACAGAGAGGTATATTTTATGTTTGATTTAAATATTGACTGGCATTCATCAAGCTGCCCACTCAATAAAAAACTTCAAACTATAACCTGGTTCAGGTTATCAGTCAACCTACCAGGGTAGTTACAAACAGGAATGGAATCATCCACATGTATTGATCACATCTTTGCTAGTGCTGCAGATATTTGCATGAAAGCAGTATCCAAATCCATCGCATGTAGTGATCACAATATAGTAGCCATATCGAGGAAAACCACAGATCCAAAGGCTGGGCCAAACATAGTGTATAAGATGTCATACAATAAGTTTTTTAGTGATTCCTATGTTGTTGATATAAAGAATATTTGTTGGTCTGCGGTGTGTAACGAGGAGCAACCAGACAGACACTGAACTTGACACATTTATGAAATTGCTTATTCCAGTTACTAATAAGCACCTCACCCATTAAGGAAAGTACTGTAACAACTGTTAAATCCATTGATTGACGAGGAATTGAAAAAAATGTATGATTGAGAGGGATGAGGCAAAAGGAATGGCAAATAAGTCTGGCTGCACAGCCGATTGGCAAACGTACTGCAAATTGAGAAATCATGTGACTAAACTGAATAAAAAGAAGAAGAAACTACACTATGAAACAAAGATAAATAACATAAAGAATGATGGTAAAAAGTTTTGGAGCACCATAAGTACAAATTTGGGACAAAAGGCACACTCAGCTCCATCATTCATTGAATCAGATGGCTCATTCATCACAAAGCCCATTGATATTGCCAACTACTTTAATGATTGTTTCATTGGCAAGATTAACAAACTTAGGAATGACATGCCAGAAACAAACGCTGACACTACACATCCAACTATATCTGACCAAATTATGAAACACAAGCATTATAATTTTGAATTCCGGAAAGTGGGTGTGGAAGAGGTGCAAACATTATTGTTGTCAGCATGCCGAGAGGGAAGAAAGTTCAACAAGCACAGCACTTACGCAAATGACTGATGATTGGCAGAGGGAGATTTAGAATAAAAATATTCTGGTTGCTGTTTTGTTAGACTTCAGGGCAGCTTTTGACATTATCGATCATCGTCTGCTGCTGGAAAACCTTATGCGTTATGGCTTTACAACCCCTAATATATTGTGGATAGAGTTACCTGTCTAACAGAACACAGAGGATGTTCTTTAATGGAAGCCTCTCCAACATAATCCAGGTAGAATCAGGAATTCCCCAGGGCAGCTGTCTAGGCCCATTACTTTTTTTTCAATTTTTATTAATGACATGCCACTGACTTTGATTAAAGTCTATGTGTCTATGTATGCAGATGACTCAACACTGTACATATCAGCTACTACAGCAACTGAAATGACTGCAACACTTAACAAAGAAGTGCAGTTATTTTCAGAGTGGGTGGCAAGGAAAAAGTTTGTTCTAAATATTTATTAAACTAAAAGCATTATATTTGGGACAAATTACTCACTAAACCGCAACTAAATATTGTAATGAATAATTTGGACACTGAGCAAGTTTAGGTGATGGGGAGATGGGGAGAGTTATAAATATAATAAATAATAAATAAAGCAGGTCCTTCAGGCCCTTGTTTTGTTGAACCTGGACTTCTGTTGAGTCATGTGGTCAGGTGCCACAAAAATGGACTAAGAAAATTACAATTGTATCAGAACATGGTAGCACGATTGGCCCGTGGATGCACAAGGAGAGCTAATATTAATAATATGCATGTCAATCTTTCCTGGCTCAATGTGGAGGAGAGATTGACTTCATCATTACTTGTATTTATGAGAGGCATTGAGATGTTTACATGCACCGAGCTGTCTGTTTGAACGTCTGCCACACAGCTCTTCACAGTCCACAAGTCCAGAACAGACTATGGGAGGCACACAGTACTACATAGAGCCATGACTACATGACTATATGCCCCTTCACAGGCCAGCGTACTAGACAGACTGGTAGTTTGGAAATATGCCCCTTCACAGGCCAGCGTACGAGACAGACTGGCAGTGAGGAAATATGCCCCTTGACAGGCCAGCGTACTAGACAGACTGGCAGTGAGGAAATATGCCCCTTGACAGGCCAGCGTACGAGACAGACTGGCAGTGAGGAAATATGCCCCTTGACAGGCCAGCGTACTAGACAGACTGGCAGTGAGGAAATATGCCCCTTGACAGGCCAGCGTACTAGACAGACTGGCAGTGAGGAAATATGCCCCTTGACAGGCCAGCGTACTAGACAGACTGGCAGTGAGGAAATATGCCCCTTGACAGGCCAGCGTACTAGACAGACTGGCAGTGAGGACAGGCCATACGAGACAGACTGGCCCCTTGACAGGCCAGCGTACTAGACAGACTGGCAGTGAGGAAATATGCCCCTTGACAGGCCAGCGTACTAGACAGACTGGCAGTGAGGAAATATGCCCCTTGACAGGCCAGCGTACGAGACAGACTGGTGGTGAGGAACATATTAGTGCTGGATGAGTGAAATGGAAGACTCATTATTATGTGCCAGTGACAAGGCCCGTGCTATTTAATCAATGAATAACGTTTTAATGAGCGTAGATCAGTGATGTTCAGTTTTAGCGCCAGTCATGTGGTAAAGACAATAGCTGGGTTTGCTTGCATATTAAAATGAAAAATATCTTGGAGAAAAGGAGGAGAGGAGCGAGCTCTGTTCATGTTCCTCCTGTTGATGTGAAACAACGCCTTTTGATGCTTTGGGTTCTTCTAGACTAGATGCATTCAAAATGAGGAAAGTAAAGTGGTGATTGCCTCTGCTTCGGCTAATTAAGACTTCTTACAAGAAAGAGGGAAGTCTCTTTCCATTCTGTTTTTATCTGTAAGAAAGAGATTACAGTTGACTCCTACTCTCATGGGAAGGATACATAATGAATATAGCTTGGAAAAAACAGCATGTATTTGACATTCTGTGTTTGTTTGAGACTTTGTGCTTTCTCATTTTGTAGCTTTGTGTATTAGATGACATGTTGCAGCTGACAGCTATGATGGTTAAGGTTAGGGTATGGGTTAGAGGGTTATTTGGTTAAGGGGTAGTGGGTTAGGGGTTAGTGGGTTATTTGGTTAAGGGGTAGTGGGTTAGGGGTTAGTGGGTTATTTGGTTAAGATGTAGTGGGTTAGGGTTAGAGGGTGATTTGGTTAAGGGGTAGTGGGTAAGGGTTAGAGGGTTATTTCGTTAAGGGGTAGTGGGTTAGTGTTAGTGAGTTATTTGGTTAAGGGGTAGTGGGTTAGGGGTTAGTGGGTTATTTGGTTACAAGGTAGTGGGTTAGGGTTAGGGTTAGAGTGTTATTTGGTTAAGGGGTAGTGGGTTAGTGTTAGTGAGTTATTTGGTTAAGGGGTAGTGGGTTAGGGGGTTAGAGTGTTATTTGGTTAAGGGGTAGTGGGTTAGGGGTTAGTGGGTTATTTGGTTACAGGGTAGTGGGTTAGGGTTAAGGTTAGGGTTAGAGGGTTATTGGGTTAAAGGGTAGTGGTTTAGGGGTTAGTGGGTTATTTGGTTACTGGGTAGTGGGTTAGGGTTAAGATTAGGGTTAGAGGGTTATTGGGTTAAGGGGTAGTGGGTTAGGGGTTAGTGGGTTATTTGGTTAAGGGGTAGTGGGTTAGGGGTTAGTGGGTTATTTGGTTAAAGGGTAGTGGGTTAGGGGTTAGTGGGTCATTTGGTTAAGGGGTAGTGGGTTAGCTGTTAGTGGGTTATTTGGTTACAGGGTAGTGGATTAGGATTAGGGTTAAGGTTAGGGTTTGAGGGTTATTGGGTTAAGGGGTAGTGGGTTAGGGGTTAGTGGGTTATTTGGTTACAGGGTAGTGGGTTAGGGTTAGAGGGTTATTGGGTTAAGGGGTAATGGGTTAGGGGTTAGTGGGTTATTTGGTTAAGGGGTAGTGGGTTAGGGTTAGTGGGTTATTTGGTTAAAGGGTAGTGGGTTAGGGGTTAGTGGGTTATTTGGTTAAGGGGTAGTGGGTTAGTGGTAAGTGGGTCATTTGGTTACAGGGTAGTGGGTTAGGGTTAGGGTTAAGGTTAGGGTTAGAGGGTTATTGGGTTAAGGGGTAGTGGGTTAGGGGTTAGTGGGTTAGGGGTTAGTGGGTTATTTGGTTACAGGGTAGTGGGTTAGGGTTAAGGTTAGGGTTAGAGGGTTGTTGGGTTAAGGGGTTTTGGGTTAGGGGTTAGTGGGTTAGGGTTAGGTTTAAATAGCACTCCCTTTAGATTAGGGAATGCAAAATATATTACCTATAGATAGTAAATGGTTTATAATGGACCGTTGACATGGCTTATAAGGACTGTTAACATACATTTACATTACATTACATTTAAGTCATTTAGCAGACGCTCTTATCCAGAGCGACTTACAAATTGGTGAATGGTTTTCTGACATCAGTGGAACAGCCACTTTACAATAGTGCATCTAAATCATTTAAGGGGGTGAGGTGAGAAGGATTGCTTTATCCTATGGGTTGCCTTAACATGGTTTATAAGGACTGTTATAAGGACTGTTAACATGGTTTATAAGGACTGTTAACATGGTTTATAAAGGAATGTTAACATGGTTTAGAAAGGAATGTTAACATGGCTTAGAAGGACTGTTAACATGGTTTATAAAGGACTGTTAACATGGTTTATAAGGACTGTTAACATGGTTTATAAGGACTGTTAACATGGTTTATAAGGACTGTTAACATGGTTTATAAAGGACTGTTAACATGGTTTATAAGGACTGTTAACATGGTTTATAAGGACTGTTGACATGGCTTATAAAGGACTGTTAACATGGTTTATAAGGAACATTAACATGGTTTATAAGGACTGTTAACATGGTTTATAAGGACTGTTAACATGGTTTATAAGGACTGTTAACATGGTTAATAAGGACTGTTAACATGGTTTATAAAGGAATGTTAACATGGCTTAGAAGGACTGTTGACATGGTTTATAAAGGACTGTTAACACGGTTTATAAGGACTGTTAACATAGTTTATAAAGGACTGCTAACATAGTTTATAAAGGAATGTTAACATGGTTTATAAAGGACTGTTAACATGGTTTGTAATGACTGTTAACATGGTTTATAAAGGAATGTTAACATGGTTTATAAGGACTGTTAACATGGTTTATAAAGGACTGTTAACATGGTTTATAAGGAACATTAACATGGTTTATAATGACTGTTAACATGGTTTATAAGGACTGTTAACATGGTTTATAAAGGAATGTTAACATGGTTAATAAGGACTGTTAACATGGCTTAGAAGGACTGTTAACATGGTTTATAAAGGACTGTTAACATGGTTTATAAGGACTGTTAACATGGTTTATAAAGGACTGTTAACATGGTTAATAAGGACTGTTAACATGGTTTATAAAGGACTGTTAACATGGTTTATAAGGACTGTTAACATGGTTTATAAAGGAATGTTAACATGGTTAATAAGGACTGTTAACATGGCTTAGAAGGACTGTTAACATGGTTTATAAAGGACTGTTAACATGGTTTATAAAGGACTGTTAACATGGTTTATAAAGGACTGTTAACATGGTTAATAAGGACTGTTAACATGGCTTAGAAGGACTGTTGACATGGTTTATAAAGGACTGTTAACATGGTTTATAAAGGACTGTTAACATAGTTTATAAAGGACTGCTAACATAAGTTTATAAAGGAATGTTAACATGGTTTATAAAGGACTGTTAACATGGTTTGTAATGACTGTTAACATGGTTTATAAAGGAATGTTAACATGGTTTATAAGTACTGTTAACATGGTTTATAAAGGACTGTTAACATGGTTTATAAGGAACATTAACATGGTTTATAATGACTGTTAACATGGTTTATAAGGACTGTTAACATGGTTTATAAAGGAATGTTAACAGGTTAATAAGGACTGTTAACATGGCTTAGAAGGAATGTTAACATGGTTTATAAAGGACTGTTAACATGGGACTGTTAACATGGTTTATAAAGGACTGTTAACATGGTTAATAAGGACTGTTAACATGGTTTATAAAGGACTGTTAACATGGTTTATAAGGACTGTTAACATGGTTTATAAAGGAATGTTAACATGGTTAATAAGGACTGTTAACATGGCTTAGAAGGACTGTTAACATGGTTTATAAAGGACTGTTAACATGGTTTATAAAGGACTGTTGACATGGTTTATAAAGGACTGTTAACATGGTTAATAAGGACTGTTAACATGGCTTAGAAGGACTGTTAACATGGTTTATAAAGGACTGTTAACATGGTTTATAAGGACTGTTAACATGGTTTATAAAGGACTGTTAACATGGTTTGTAATGACTGTTAACATGGTTTATAAAGGAATGTTAACATGGTTTATAAGTACTGTTAACATGGTTTATAAAGGACTGTTAACATGGTTTATAAGGAACATTAACATGGTTTATAATGACTGTTAACATGGTTTATAAGGACTGTTAACATGGTTTATAAAGGAATGTTAACATGGTTAATAAGGACTGTTAACATGGCTTAGAAGGACTGTTAACATGGTTTATAAAGGACTGTTAACATGGTTTATAAGGACTGTTAACATGGTTTATAAAGGACTGTTAACATGGTTAATAAGGACTGTTAACATGGTTTATAAAGGACTGTTAACATGGTTTATAAGGACTGTTAACATGGTTTATAAAGGAATGTTAACATGGTTAATAAGGACTGTTAACATGGCTTAGAAGGACTTCCTCGACATCCACCACTTCCTCCACATCCTCCACTTCTCCACATCCTGTTAGTCCTAACATGGTTTATAAAGGACTGTTAACATGGTTTATAAAGGACTGTTAACATGGTTTATAAAGGACTGTTAACATGGTTAATAAGGACTGTTAACATGGCTTAGAAGGACTGTTGACATGATTTATAAAGGACTGTTAACATGGTTTATAAAGGACTGTTAACATAGTTTATAAAGGACTGCTAACATAGTTTATAAAGGAATGTTAACATGGTTTATAAAGGACTGTTAACATGGTTTGTAATGGAATGTTAACATGGTTTATAAAGGAATGTTAACATGGTTTATAAGTACTGTTAACATGGTTTATAAAGGACTGTTAACATGGTTTATAAGGAACATTAACATGGTTTATAATGACTGTTAACATGGTTTATAAGGACTGTTAACATGGTTTATAAAGGAATGTTAACATGGTTAATAAGGACTGTTAACATGGCTTAGAAGGACTGTTAACATGGTTTATAAAGGACTGTTAACATGGTTTATGGTCTCCCAGCCAGTCACATTTATAAGGACTGTTAACATGGTTTATAAAGGAATGTTAACATGGTTTATAAAGGACTGTTAACATGGTTTATAAAGGACTGTTACATGGTTTACATGGTTAAAAGGACTGTTAACATGGCTTAGAAGGACTGTTAACATGGTTTATAAAGGACTGTTAACATGGTTTATAAAGGACTGTTAACATGGTTTATAAAGGACTGTTAACATGGTTAATAAGGACTGTTAACATGGCTTAGAAGGACTGTTAACATGGTTTATAAAGGACTGTTAACATGGTTTATAAGGACTGTTAACATGGTTTATAAAGTACTGTTAACATGGTTTATAAAGGACTGTTAACATGGTTTATAAGGAACATTAGCATGGTTTATAAGGACTGTTAACATGGTTTATAAAGGACTGTTAACATGGTTTATAAAGGAATGTTAACATGGTTTATAAAGGACTGTTAACATGGTTTATAATGACTGTTAACATGGTTTATAAAGGAATGTTAACATGGTTTATAAGGACTGTTAACATGGTTTATAAAGTACTGTTAACATGGTTTATAAAGGACTGTTAACATGGTTTATAAGGAACATTAGCATGGTTTATAAGGAACATTAGCATGGTTTATAAGGACTGTTAACATGGTTTATAAGGACTGTTAACATGGTTTATAAAGGAATGTTAACATGGTTTATAAAGGAATGTTAACATGGCTTAGAAGGACTGTTAACATGGTTTATAAAGGACTGTTAACATGGTTTATAAGGACTGTTAACATAGTTTATAAAGGACTGTTAACATGGTTTATAAAGGAATGTTAACATGGTTTATAAAGGACTGTTAACATGGTTTATAATGACTGTTAACATGGTTTATAAAGGAATGTTAACATGGTTTATAAAGGACTGTTAACATGGTTTATAAGGACTGTTTACATGGTTTATAAAGGAACGTTAACATGGTTTAGAAGGACCGTTAACATAAAGGGTTACCAAATGGATAGTGATGAGAGTATTTCTCTTGTACATATAATTTTGATTCACTTTTTTATTTATTCTCAAATGATTTTATTTCACCTTTATTTAACCAGTTAGGCCAGTTGGGAACAAGTTCTCATTTACAACTGAGACCTGGCCAAGATAAAGTAAAGGAGTGCGACAAAAACAACACAGATTTACACATGGGATAAACAAATGTACAGTCAATAACACAATAGAACAATCGGTATACAGTGTGTGCAAATGAAGTAAGGAGGTAAAGCAATAAATCGGCCAATAGTGGCGAAGTAATTACAATTTAGCAAGTTTACACAGGAGTGATATATGTGCAGAAGAGGATGTGCAAGTATAAATACCGGTGTGCAAAAGAGCAGAAAAACAAAAAGAAATATGGGGATGAATTTCTGTCCAAAAGGGGTTTGTGTGACGTATAGCAAGTTCTCTACAGGATATACAGGTTGAAATTCCAGGATGTTGCCTTCTCACTGGCTCAGGTTTCTATATTGACCTTGGACTTCCTTTGGACTGGGTTAGTCCCAAATGGCACCCAATTCCCAACATAGTGCACTTGTTTTGATCAGGGCATGATGGAAAAAAGTACTGTACTACATTTGGGACTCATTCACTTCACAGCATGACTCACATCAACTCATTAAAATTGAGTTTTCACTCATCTCCTCCAAGGGTTAGCGTTTCGTTTTCACTCCTCTCCTCCAAGGTGAGTTGACTGAAAACAAATATCAGAAATATGGCTTGCTTTGCATTACCGTTCTTGAATGTCAATTCTTTACAACATGCAACTGCCTGAGTCAATCTATTCCTATTCAGGTTCTAATGATGATTTACTTAGCCTTTGAACTTACACTAAATAACTTTATTTTCCAGAGAGAAACATAAATCATCCAAAGTTATCTTTTAACTCCTTGCCGGATAGTAACTATGGCGAGGTCAGTCTCTCTATATTGGTCCGTAATGAAGATACATGCAAAATCATTTGGTCAAGAAGATGATGTCAAATTATTATTTCCTGTGGAAGATGTAGTAGGGAAGATTTGACCGAGCTGCCGCTGTGACATAGGGGTGGGTGGTGGGTGGAGCTGCTGCTAGCTGGTAGAAGGAGAGGGTGGCGGGGGGCGGATGAAGAAGAGGGATAGAAGGGGGATGGAGGGTGTCAAGGCAGAATTACTCCTCATTACAGGGGTGAGAGAGCCAGTAAATCAAATGCCACTGCAGCCGCAACGTTCCCCATCAGTCAAAATCCCACCCTTAACACATACTTGTGCTACATGACTGCTTGCTAGACTTCTACTAAAAAGGTACTATGTCTGTCCCCGCCAAGCTTCTGAACAGGGCCAGCCTGACTAATTCTGTAGATGTGTGGCCGACTGACGCAGAGGAGCAGAGGAAACCACCACTAATGGACAACCCTTAGTTGGATTTGGAACGGCTTGATTGGGGATTTCTTGAGCCAAGCGTTTCATATTGGTTATCATGAATGGTGTATGGGCAACAATACCCAGACATTGTCCAGACACAGACGTTGTTGCTTTGATTAAGAAGGTGGCAGTCCCTGCATGCTGCCGGCCATGTCCTCGACGTCCTCCACTTCCTCCACTCCCTCCACTTCCTCGACATCCACCACTTCCTCCACATCCTCCACTTCCTCCACATCCTCCACGTCCTCCATGTCCTCCACTTCCTCCACTTCCTCCACGTCCACCACGTCCTCCACGTCCTCCATGTCCTTCACTTCCTCCACATCCTCACAACACAAAACGGCATGTTGCAACACCTTGACATTGTCGTGGTACGCAGTGAAAAACGATGTCTCAGTTCATTAGGCCCTGCTCCGTCCCATTATGCATCCGCGCCGTGTTGTGCCGTGCTACCTGCAAGCCCCATTGCCATTTATTTCACATCCGGCCAGATGAAACGGCTGATATTAACAATCTGCTACCCTACCACCTTGATATGTCCCTCTCTCTGTGTAGGGTCTCAAATGGAATCCTATTCCCTATGGACTCTGGTCAAAAGTAGTGCACTATATTGAGAATAGGGTCCATTTGGTTCGGACACTCTGTCTCATATCAACCCAGCATACAATGGCAACCTGGCAGCATCCAGCATCCCACCACAACCATTTGTTATTGTGTGTCACGTTTCAGGAGGCAATTAATGAGTTGAAGCAGAAGCCTTGTGGTACGGGTAATTTGAGCCATCAGTTTCATTTGTTATTTACAATTGCCAATTAAGAGCTAAACCTGCAGTGTCTGGTCTCCCAGCCAGTCACCAATTACTCTACAGCCCACCTCTGTGACCTTCTGGCTGGGAGGGAAAGGAGAGCTAGGGGACGAGACACGCATGCGTCCATCAGGATGTTAGTCGTCCAAGCCATCTGCTGTTGTCTACTTCTCGCTTACTAGCAGTCCTGGGTTCAAATACTATTTGAAATCCTTTCAAACACTTTAGCCTGGGCTTGATTGAGCCAAATGGAAACAGTGATCTTGTCCATTTGTCACTCCAGGCAGACAGTGAAAGGATTTTTAAAAAATGAAAATACTATTTGAACCCAGGTCTGCCTGCCAGACAAGACAAGATGAGAGTGAGTAGTCGGTCCTCTGGCTCTGCCACCACCACCAGACGAATAGCAATGCTCTCCGTGAGCTTAAACTCCTACCAGGGATTAAATTCCTCCTCTCTGATTTCCTTCAGTTTTCTTTTACTGAGAGTAATTTCCCCTCAGAATAAAACAAGGAAGGAAGTGAGCGTGTTGACCTTAAAGGATCAGGAAATGAAATGTACTTCGCCGGGTGCCCCAACACACACAAAGTGGGACTCCAGATTTCAATTCTTTGTCCTGAGAACAAAGTAAACGGAGTCTTATTTCCTCCTAAATAAACTTTACAAAACTAAAAAACTAAATATATGCAACTTAAACCAAAGCAGAACTATTGTGATCGGAATGAAATAGCCATAATTAGAATAGATTCAAGTTCAGGGTCCCCTCCATTGGCTGGATACATGGAGGCTTTCAAACGTCAGAAAACATGAAGACATACAAACCTTCTGTGATGTTGCTTTTAAAGACATAGTTTTCATACTATGGAAATTACCTTTTGGGGGTGGTGGAGATGTTTATTGATTCTTAATAAACCATTGTCAAAATACACACAGAGCTCTGCTCATGAACAAATGTGTAGGAAGGTTTATCCTTCCAGGGAGGTTATCGTACATATGGGTCATTGGAGACCTCTATTGTCCCCTGTGGTGGAAATAAAATATATTCAGATGGAAGCAGCATGTCCAGATTCTGTAGTATGCTGGCAAGAAAATACCACCCAAGGTTGTCTTGTGTCTAACTGGTGATTGAAACATGCTCTCATCTTCCTCTATGTTTGTGTCCTCCTCCGTTTCTAGGTTACTCATAACTTCTATTGGGTATGTATGTTGTCAATAGCAACTGCTCAAATTAAGGAGGATGCTTCTGAACCTTTAATTATATGTACAGTGGCAAGAACAAATATGTGAAGCCTTTGGAAATACCTGGATTTCTGCATAAATTGGTCCTAAATTCTGATCTGGCCTTCATCTAGGTCACAACAATAGACAAACACAGTCTGCTTAAACTAATGACACACAAATAATTATATGTTTTCATGTCTTTTTTGAACACACAGTGTAAACATTCACTGTGTGGAGTGGCTAAAGTATGTGAACCCTTGAATTTAATAACTGGTTCACCCTCCTTTGGCAGTAATAACCTCAACCAAATGTTTTCTGTAGTTTCGGATCAGACCTGCACAACGGTCAGGAGGAATTTTGGACCATTCCTCTTTACAAAACTACAGCAATATTCTTGGGATGTCTGGTGTGAACAGCTCTCTTGAGGCCACAGCATCTCAGACGGGTTGAGGCGCATTTTCTCCTGTTGAAGCCATTCTGTTCTTTGGGTCGTTGTTCTGTTGCATCACCAAACAGACAGCCTTACATTCCCCTGCAAAATGTCTTGATCAACTTGGGAATTCATTTTTCCGTCGATGATAGTAAGCCGTCCAGGCCCTGAGGCATCAAAACAGCCCCAAATCATGATGCTCTCTCCACCATATTTTACAGTTAGGATGAGGTTTTGATGTTTGTGCTGTGCCTTTTTTTTCTCCACACATAGTGTTCTGTGTTCCTTCCAAACAACACAACTGTAGTTTCATCTGTCCACAGAATATTTGGCCAGTAGCGCTGTGGAACATCCAGGTGCACTTTTGCAAATATCAGACGTGCAGCAATGTATTTTTTGGGCAGCAGTGGCTTCTTCCGTGATGTCCTCCCATGAACACCATTCTTGTTCAGTGTTTTACGTATTGTAGCCTTGTTAACAGAGATGGTAGAATTTTCCAGAGATTTCTGTAAGTCTTTAGCTGACACTAGGATTCTTCTAAACCTCATTGAGCATTCTGCGCTGTGCTCTTGCAGTCATCTTTGCAGGATGGCCACTCCTAGGAAGAGTAGCAACAGTTCTGAACTTTCTCCATTTATAGAGAATTTGTCTGACCGTGGACTGATGAACATCAAGGCTTTTAGAGATACTTTGTATCCCTTTACAGCTTTATGCAAGTCAACAATTCTTATTCTTAGGTCTTCTGAGATCTCTTTTCTTCGAGGCTTGGTTCACATCAGGAAATGCTTTTTGTGAAAAGCAAACTCAAATTTTGCCTTCCTACAGGAAGAAACTTAAACAGGATGTACCTGTGGTTGGGACTGTTCAATGTTGGTCAATCTATGCTTCAAGATTGTTTTGATTGTGCAGATTGGTGTATGTTTCCGGGTTGCCTCTGAGAATATCATTGGTGTGTACATTGACTCGGTGACTGAGCTCATCAGGAAGTGCATAGATGATGTTGTTCCCACTATGATGATATGAACTTATCCAAAAAAAAAAAAAACATTTTGCATTCGCGCAGAACTGAAAGTGTGAACCACCACATTTAACCACAGCGTGACAGGTGACTGGGAACATGGACGAGTAGAACAGTCCAGCAACGCCCTCCATAAGGCAATAGAATAGTCCAGCAATGCCCTCCATAAGGCAATAAAACAGTCCAGCAATGCCCTCCATAAGGCAATAAAACAGTCCAGCAATGCCCGCCATAAGGCAATAAAGCAGTCCAGCAATGCCCTCCATAAGGCAATAAAACAGTCCAGCAATGCCCTCCATAAGGCAATAAAACAGTCCAGCAATGCCCTCCATAAGGCAATAAAACAGTCCAGCAATGCCCTCCATAAGGCAATAAAACAGTCCAGCAATGCCCTCCATAAGGCAATAAAACAGTCCAGCAATGCCCTCCATAAGGCAATAAAACAGTCCAGCAATGCCCTCCATAAGGCAATAAAACAGTCTAGCAATGCCCTCCATAAGGCAATAAAACAGTCCAGCAATGCCCTCCATAAGGCAATAAAACAGTCCAGCAATGCCCTCCATAAGGCAATAAAACAGTCCAGCAATGCCCTCCATAAGGCAATTAACAGTCCAGCAATGCCCTCCAGAAGACAATAAAACAGTCCAGCAATGCCCTCCATAAGGCAATAAAACAGTCCAGCAATGCCCTCCATAAGGCAATAAAACAGTCCAGCAATGCCCTCCATAAGGCAATAAAACAGTCCAGCAATGCCCTCCATAAGACAATAAAACAGTCCAGCAATGCCCTCCATAAGGCAATAAAACAGTCCAGCAATGCCCTCCATAAGGCAATACAACAGTCCAGCAATGCCCTCCATAAGGCAATAAAACAGTCCAGCAATGCCCTCCATAAGGCAATAAAACAGTCCAGCAATGCCCTCATAAGGCATAAGGCAATAAAACAGTCCAGCAATGCCCTCCATAAGGCAATAAAACAGTCCAGCAATGCCCTCCATAAGGCAATAAAACAGTCCAGCAATGCCCGCCATAAGGCAATAAAACAGTCCAGCAATGCCCTCCATAAGGCAATAAAACAGTCCAGCAATGCCCTCCATAAGGCAATAAAACAGTCCAGCAATGCCCTCCATAAGGCAATAAAACAGTCCAGCAATGCCCTCCATAAGGCAATAAAACAGTCCAGCAATGCCCTCCATAAGGCAATTAACAGTCCAGCAATGCCCTCCATAAGACAATAAAACAGTCCAGCAATGCCCCCTATAAGGCAATAAAACAGTCCAGCAATGCCCCCTATAAGGCAATAAAACAGTCCAGCAATGCCCTCCATAAGACAATAAAACAGTCCAGCAATGCCCTCCATAAGACAATAAAACAGTCCAGCAATGCCCTCCATAAGGCAATAAAACAGTCCAGCAATGCCCTCCATAAGGCAATAAAACAGTCCAGCAATGCCCTCCATAAGGCAATAAAACAGTCCAGCAATGCCCTCCATAAGGCAATAAAACAGTCCAGCAATGCCCTCTATAAGGCAATAAAACAGTCCAGCAATGCCCTCCATAAGGCAATAAAACAGTCCAGCAATGCCCTCCATAAGGCAATAAAACAGTCCAGCAATGCCCTCCATAAGGCAATGAAACAGTCCAGCAATGCCCTCCATAAGGCAATAAAAAAGTCCAGCAATGCCCTCCATAAGGCAATAAAACAGTCCAGCAATGCCCTCCATAAGGCAATGAAACAGTCCAGCAATGCCCGCCATAAGGCAATAAAACAGTCCAGCAATGCCCTCCATAAGGCAATAAAACAGACGACAGCGCATGGACAAAGTGGAGTCGCAATTCAACGGCTCATACCTAAGACGTATGTGTCCCTCTACCCCTCTACCCCTCACCCACCAACACCCCTCTTTTACGCTGCTGCTACTCCCTGTTTATCATTTATGAATAGTCACTTTAACTATACCGACATGTACATATTTCCCCAATTAGCCTGACTAACCGGTGCCCCCGCACATTGACTCTGTACCAGTACCACCTGAATATAGCCTCGCTATTGTTATTTTCACTGTCGTTTATTTATTTATTTTTTTGGTCGACCGATTAATCAGCATGGCTGATTAATTAGGGCCAATTTCAAGTTTTCATAACAATCGGTAATCAGCATTTTAGGACGATGATTATGGCCGATTACATTGCACTCCATTAGGAGACTGCCTGGCAGGCTGAACACCTGTTAAGCGAGTGCAGAAACAACCCAAGGTAAGTTGCTAGCTAGAATTAAACTTATCTTATAAAAAACTATCAATCTTAACATAATCATTAGTTAACTACACATGGTTGATGACATTACTAGTTTATCTAACTTGTCCTGCATTGCATATAATCAATGCAGTGCCTGTTAATTTATCATCGAATCACAGCCTACTTCACCAAATGGGTGATGATTTAACAAGTGCATTCGCGAAGAAAGCACTGTCATTGCACCAATGTGTACCAAACCATAAACATCAATGCCTTTCTTAAAGTAGTATATATTTTTAAACATGCATATTTAGTTAATATTGCCTGCTAACATGAATTTCTTTTAACTAGGGAAATTGTGTCACTTGAGTCAGGGTATATGCAGCAGTTTGGGCCGCCTGGCTCGTTGCGAACTGTGTGAAGACCATTTCTTCCTAAAAAAGCACGCAAATCATTTGCCAGAATTGTACATAATTATGACATAACATTGAAGGTTGTGCAATGTAACAGCAATATTTAGACTTAGGGATGCCACCCGTTAGATAAAATACGTAACGGTTCCGTATTTCACTGTAAGAATAAACGTTTTGTTTTCAAAATTATAGTTTCTGGTTTTGACCATATTAATGACCTAAGGCTCATATTTCTGTGTGTTTATTATATTATAATTAAGTCTATGATTTAATATTTAATAGAGCAGTCCGACTGAGCGGTGGTAGGCAGCAGCAGGATCGTAAGCATTCATCCAAAC
>NW_027008744.1:27500-75697 GCF_036934945.1 Oncorhynchus masou masou
GCTCTATAAATACTGAGATGAGATCATTTCAAATGTAGATATGAATGTACAGTCTGATGGTTCCTGACGTATCTACTGACTTATCCCCAAGTCCACTTCAGAATATATTAGTTACTATTTATGTGGTTGCATCCCAAATGGAAATCCTATTTGCCTATACAAAAAAGTGTCCAATGTGTCAAATTTGTATAACATTTCAAAACAGTTTGAAACAAAAATAAAAATGATTTTCATGCAGTTTCACATGTGTGCTTAGAGAAACTAAAAGTGAATATAGGCAAATATTCCCATAACTTCACCTCTACAACGACATACATTCTGTAAATCAGGGTTCATAAGGACATTGACAAGTCACTTTCAAGGACTTTTTCAAACAATTTATTGTAATTTTCACTGACCTTAATGTTATACAATTGTATAATTGATATAATTGTTCATATAGGGCCTAATATACAAACCCTCCCCACAAAAAGCATGCAAAAAAGTTTACAAAAAATTCAACCATTACCACTTTAAGATTAATGCTGGCTGTATCACAATCGGCTGTGATCAGGAGTCCCACAGGGCGGAGAACAATTGGCCCAGTGTCGTTCGGGTTATGGAAGGTTTTGGCCGGGCTAGACCATCATTGTAAAATAAGAATTTGTTCTTAACTGACTTGCCTAGTTAACAAGGATCTGACCCTTTTTTCAATGTTTGCCTAAAATCAAATCTAACTACCTGTAGCTCAGGACCTGAAGCAAGGATATGCATTTTCTTAATCCCATTTGAAAGGAAACACGTTGAAGTTTGTGGAAATAACACATTAGTTCTGTACCGTCATCTTTGAAATGCAAGAGAAAGGCCACAATGTATAATTCCAGCCCAGGCGCAATTTAGAGTTTGGCCACTAGCAGTGTATGTGCACATTTTTCACTGATCCAATGAACCATTGCATATCTGTTCAAAATGTTGTATCAAGACTTCCCAAATGTTCCTAATTGGTTTATTAATACATTTTCAAGTTCATACCTGTGCACTCTCCTCAAACAATAGCATGGTATTAATCCACTGTAATAGCTACTGTAAATTGGACAGTGCAGTTCGATTAACAAGAATTTAAGCTTTCTGCCCATATCAGATAGGTCTATGTCCTGGGAAATGTTCTTGTTACTTACAACCTCATGCTAATTGCAATTAGCCTATGTTAGCTCAACTGTGCCACGGCGGGGGACACCGATCCCATAGAGGTTAAATAAAGGTCAAATAAAAAAATATATTTAAAAAGTGTGACTCATGCAGGCACTTGTAAACAAACCATAAATAGCAGTAGCTACCATTGACTTTTTAAGAATGTGAAAGTGACCAAAAAAAAACAGGTTCCTTTGTTAATGGAAGGATTTTGTATGGTACTCCAAGTTGAAGCCAACATTGTGTGATGTCCTCCTCATTAGTGGTTTTACCGTAACGTATCGCAACACCCTTCAATTGAAGCTGCGGGAAAACACATGAAAATGGCCACATGTTTCACAAAAATGGATTAAAAAAATTATAATTTATAAGGGAGCAAGAGAACTTGTAAATTGGCTTCAATAATTGCCACAACTTTTTAATCACCAAGTTGAGGAAATCGTACTGAGCTCCAAATTCAAGCTCAAGAAAGCTACTTCAAGCCCCTTGTATTGTTTTTTGTATATTCCCCCCACCCCCCCAAAAATATGCACCAGATGATATTGTATATAAGCCCACTAGACTATGTAATTTGTTGTCATTATATCTACATTAATTAAAAGGAAGAGCATTGGGTGTTTCGCAACAGTCTATCTCACACAATTCACACGCAGTCGACTCTATGTCCAAAAAAAACAGATACGTGCCAACAAAAAAAAACATGTTAAAACATGAAGTCATTACCCTGATGCTTTCTCTGTTAAATCTAGTGAGACCCTGCTGTAAATCAAGCAGACTACAACAGATGATCAACATCAAGTCACAAGGGATGTTAGATCCAACGTGGATCCAGGCACAACTGTCTTCACCTGCATAACGATACACCAAAGTATTCTGGACATTCCTCTCAAACACCTTCTTTCCAGCACTTCGACTTTTTTTTACATAAATTCCTTCCTGGATCAGATGATAATGTGGGAAAACATCACAGCATAACTTATCAGCTGGACACCAAATGCACATCGAAACAAGTCTTGTGCATACTTATTGGAGAACCACATTTATGACGTTATCAATTATAATTTTTAAGTATCAAGGTAATGTGACTCTTTCAGTTAGAAGCATTTTGGGTTTGCAATGCACACATTATTTTGGATTTGTGTGAGCAGGAAAGCTGTTTTCCACCCTGAAATATAAGGAGACATGAAATGTTATGTAGTTACAATGCATTTACAACATTTCTTTACAAATAACTGTCCATATAGCTACATCGTAATGCAATGACTATTGATTATTATCAATGGCTGATTTATGATTTTGATTTAATAAGTCAGTTAATTACAAATTCTTATTTACAATGAGGGCCTACCATGGCCAAACCAAGAAACCGGGCCAATTATGCACCACCCTTTGGGACTCCCAATGACGGCCAGATGTGATACAGCCTGGATTTGAACCGGATACTGCAAGTGACGCCTCTAGCACTGAGATGCAGTGCCTTAGATTGCTGCACCACTCGGGAGCCCCTTATCAACAGCTGTAACACGTTGTCCAGTGTAGGAAATCCCCACTGGTACCCTAGTAAATAGAATGACCCAGTCAGTGCACTACGTTTGATAAGAGACGAATAGGCCCTAACTAGTGAATAGGGTGCCGTTTGTCACTCAAGCTTTGTATTGTATCTATAAGGAGAACCATATGTGCCATAATGCAATCATGCAGGCTGAAAAAACAATGATAGCCACGGTGGAGGCAGAAAGGGCAAAAGGAGGCTCGGGGTCTGAGCTGAAGGATCAATGTTGATCAGTGTAGCTTCCCCCTGTCACTCACTGGGCAGTTATCTCTCCACATCCTTTCATTCACTCACTGCAGCAGACTCCTCTCTGCCTAGCCTGCATGCACCGTGGATTTGTAGCATCACCATCCACTCTCCATACAAAACAACAACACCATGCTGCCCTCTCTTGGCCAGATCAACTGTCATAAGGAGTCATGAGAATGATGATTAGAGAACCCTCGTCCTCTGCTGAAAAAATGACTGCTTAGAACCATTTCTGTGTTCCGTACTTCCATCCTTCCTATTGAGTTATACATCTTCATCTTCGGAGTGAGGGAGGTAGATGAGGAAGGAGGTAAACGAGGAGGAGGAAGACGAGGAAGGAGGTGAACGAGGAGGAGGAAGACGAGGAAGGAGGTGAACGAGGAGGAGGAAGACGAGGAGGAGGAAGGAGGTGAACGAGGAGGAGGAAGACGAGGAGGAGATGCGAAAAGTATTTTTTTTTACCCTGTCTGTGAACTTTGATTTAACTTTGGTTGCCATTACAGGAAGAGATATTTGACTCATGGAACTGTCCCAAATAGCACCATATGCCCTATCCAGTCCCATATGGGCCCTGGGCAACAGTACTGTACTACACAGTGAATGAGGAGCCATTTGGGACACAACCAAGGGACTGAATCACTGCCACTCTGCACTTACACACCAACATTTCACAGGTCCTGGGAATTCACTGTGTGTGTGTGTGTGTGTGTGTGTGTGTGTGTGTGTGTGTGTGTGTGTGTGTGTGTGTGTGTGTGTGTGTGTGTGTGTGTGTGTGTGTGTGTGTGTGTGTGTGTGTGTGTGTGTGTGTGTGTGTGTGTGTGTGTGTGTGTGTGTGTGTGTGTGTGTGTGTGTGTGTGTGTGTGGTAATGATGTTCCCTACTGCTGTCCAGGGAGAGGGCTAATTACAGGTTATGATCATGGAGAAACAACTAGAGTGCCTACATCCCTCAATCCCTCCATCCCTCCATTCCTCCATCCCTTCATCCCTCCATCCCTCCATTCCTCCATCCCTTCATCCCTTCATCCCTCCATCCCTTCATCCCTCCATTCCTCCATCCCTTCATACCTCCATCCCTCCATTCCTCCATCCCTCCATCCCTCCATTCCTCCATCCCTTCATCCCTTCATCCCTTCATACCTTCATCCCTTCATCCCTCCATCCCTCCATTCCTCCATTCCTCCATCAATTCATCCCTCCATTCCTCTTCCCCCCCATCGCTCCATCCTTGACACAGCTTCTGTTAGTTTGACACACATAAAGAGAGAGAGATAATGATTAAACAAGCATCTGGCCTCCCTGTGTCATTTGGAGAGAGATTATCCACTGACCAGAGAGAGAAATATGGAGACATGTTGGTGCATTCTAACGATGTGTCAAGTCCTGACAGGTTCCAGTGGGAAAAAAAGAGGGAGAAGAGGATGGATATGGTAGAGAAAAGACTGTCAGAGGATAGGAGTGGATGGACAGCAGTGTCTGGGGATGAGATGTTGGAGAAGAGGAGAGGATGGACAGCAGTGTCTGGGGATGAGATGTTAGAGGAGAGGATGGACAACAGTGTCTGGGGAGGAGATGTTAGAGGAGAGGAGAGGATGGACAACAGTGTCTGGGGAGGAGATGTTAGAGGAGAGGAGAGGATGGACAGCAGTGTCTGGGGAGGAGATGTTAGAGGAGAGGAGAGGATGGACAACAGTGTCTGGGGAGGAGATGATAGAGGAGAAGATGGACAACAGTGTCTGGGGAGGAGATGGACAACTGGGGGATTGTTAGAGGAGAAGATGGACAACAGTTAGAGATGAGAGGAGAAGGATGGACAACAGTGTCTGGGGAGGAGATGTTAGAGAAGGAGAGGATGGACAACAGTGTCTGGGGAGGAGATGTTAGAGGAGAAGATGGACAACAGTGTCTGGGGATGAGATGATAGAGGAGATGATGGACAGCAGTGTCTGGGGAGGAGATGTTAGAGGAGAAGATGGACAACAGTGTCTGGTGGATGAGATGTTAGAGGAGAAGATGGACAACAGTGTCTGGGGATGAGATGTTAGAGGAGAGGAGGAGAAGATGGACAACAGTGTCTGGTGGATGAGATGTTAGAGGAGAAGATGGACAACAGTGTCTGGGGATGAGATGTTTGAGGAGAAGATGGACAACAGTGTCTGGTGGATGAGATGTTAGAGGAGAAGATGGACAACAGTGTCTGGGGATGAGATGTTTGAGGAGAAGATGGACAACAGTGTCTGGTGGATGAGATGTTAGAGGAGAAGATGGACAACAGTGTCTGGGGATGAGATGTTTGAGGAGAAGAGATGATGGACAACAGTGTCTGGTGGATGAGATGTTAGAGGAGAAGATGGACAACAGTGTCTGGGGATGAGATGTTAGAGGAGAAGATGGACAACAGTGTCTGGGGAGGAGATGTTAGAGGAGAAGATGGACAACAGTGTCTGGGGATGAGATGTTTGAGGAGAAGATGGACAACAGTGTCTGGTGGATGAGATGTTAGAGGAGAAGATGGACAACAGTGTCTGGGGATGAGATGTTTGAGGAGAAGATGGACAACAGTGTCTGGTGGATGAGATGTTAGAGGAGAAGATGGACAACAGTGTCTGGGGAGGAGATGTTAGAGGAGAAGATGGACAACAGTGTCTGGGGATGAGATGTTAGAGGAGAAGATGGACAACAGTGTCTGGGGATGAGATGTTAGAGGAGAGGAGAGGATGGACAACAGTGTCTGGGGATGAGATGTTAGAGGAGAAGATGGACAACAGTGTCTGGGGAGGAGATGTTTGAGGAGAAGATGGACAACAGTGTCTGGGGAGATGTTAGGAGAAGAGATGTTTGAGGAGAAGATGGACAACAGTGTCTGGGGATGAGATGTTTGAGGAGAAGATGGACAACAGTGTCTGGTGGATGAGATGTTAGAGGAGAAGATGGACAACAGTGTCTGGGGATGAGATGTTAGAGGAGAAGATGGACAACAGTGTCTGGGGAGGAGATGTTAGAGGAGAAGATGGACAACAGTGTCTGGGGAGGAGATGTTAGAGGAGAGGAGAAGATGGACAACAGTGTCTGGGGATGAGATGTTAGAGGAGAAGATGGACAACAGTGTCTGGGGAGGAGATGTTAGAGGAGAAGATGGACAACAGTGTCTGGGGAGGAGATGTTAGAGGAGAGGATGGACAACAGTGTCTGGGGAGGAGATGTTAGAGGAGAGGATGGACAGCAGTGTCTGGGGAGGAGATGTTAGAGGAGAAGATGGACAACAGTGTCTGGGGAGGAGATGTTAGAGGAGAAGATGGACAACAGTGTCTGGGGAGGAGATGTTAGAGGAGAAGATGGACAACAGTGTCTGGGGAGGAGATGATAGAGGAGAGGAGAAGATGGACAACAGTGTCTGGGGAGGAGATGTTAGAGGAGAGGAGAGGATGGACAACAGTGTCTGGGGAGGAGATGTTAGAGGAGAAGATGGACAACAGTGTCTGGGGAGGAGATGTTAGAGGAGAGGAGAGGATGGACAGCAGTGTCTGGGGAGGAGATGTTAGAGGAGAGGAGAGGATGGACAACAGTGTCTGGGGAGGAGATGTTAGAGGAGAGGAGAGGATGGACAACAGTATCTGGGGAGGAGATGTTAGAGGAGAGGAGAGGATGGACAACAGTGTCTGGGGAGGAGATGTTAGAGGAGAGGAGAGGATGGACAGCAGTGTCTGGGGAGGAGATGTTAGAGGAGAGGAGAGGATGGACAACAGTATCTGGGGAGGAGATGTTAGAGAAGATGGAGTGTCTGGGGGGAGAGGATGGACAACAGTGTCTGGGGAGATGGAGATGTTATGGACAACAGGAGAGGAGAGGATGGACAACAGTGTCTGGGGAGGAGATGTTAGAGGAGAAGATGGACAACAGTGTCTGGGGAGGAGATGTTAGAGGAGAAGATGGACAACAGTGTCTGGGGATGAGATGTTAGAGGAGAAGATGGACAACAGTGTCTGGGGAGGAGATGTTAGAGGAGAAGATGGACAACAGTGTCTGGGGATGATGTTAGAGGAGAAGATGGACAACAGTGTCTGGGGATGAGATGTTAGAGGAGAAGATGGACAACAGTGTCTGGGGATGAGATGTTAGAGGAGAAGATGGACAACAGTGTCTGGGGAGGAGATGTTAGAGGAGAAGATGGACAACAGTGTCTGGGGAGGAGATGATAGAGGAGAAGATGGACAACAGTGTCTGGGGAGGAGATGTTAGAGGAGAAGATGGACAACAGTGTCTGGGGAGGAGATGTTAGAGGAGAAGATGGACAACAGTGTCTGGGGATGAGATGTTAGAGGAGAAGATGGACAACAGTGTCTGGGGAGGAGATGTTAGAGGAGAAGATGGACAACAGTGTCTGGGGATGAGATGTTAGAGGAGAAGATGGACAACAGTGTCTGGGGAGGAGATGTTAGAGGAGAAGATGGACAACAGTGTCTGGGGATGAGATGTTAGAGGAGAAGATGGACAACAGTGTCTGGGGAGGAGATGTTAGAGAGGAGAAGATGGACAACAGTGTCTGGTGGATGAGATGTTTGTGTTAATTTTTCTGTCCCAGATCAATTCTATATTTGGAGATATTGGTGTGTTGGTGTTTGTATCCCTGAACAATTCAACTTTTGGAGAAATTGGTGTGTTAATAATGTTTGTGATAACTGTTATCAATTCTACTAACACAACAGCCCTAATAATCACTGGGAGAAGCAGCAATTCTACTAACACAACAGCCCTAATAATCACTGGGAGAAGCAGCAATTCCACTAACACAACAGCCCTAATAATCACTGGGAGAAGCAGCAATTCTACTAACACAACAGCCCTAATAATCACTGGGAGAAGCAGCAATTCCACTAACACAACAGCCCTAATAATCACTGGGAGAAGCAGCAATTCCACTTACACAACAGCCCTAATAATCACTGGGAGAAGCAGCAATTCTACGAACACAGCTATGTTAATAATCACATAGACAAGCGTGGTTAAGTGGATGATGTGATGAGGATAGCAACATATTATTGAACGTGTGCATTTATCTAATTTATTCACAGCATGCAATGACGTTTTTTACAATTTGAATAATTGAAGTTCCGCTGGAAAAATGTAACCATAGCGATATTGAGAATAACAATACCCTCTTCAATGTCACTCTTCACAAAAAGAGAAAGCTGCAGAGGGAATGGACAGGTAGCTAATGCAGCCATGTCCTGGTCTCAGTGTCTCAGTTTCCCAGGCTGATGGTTCAGTTGGTCCTGGTCTCAGTGTCTCAGTATCCCAGGCTGATGGTTCAGTTGTGTCCTGATCTCAGTTTCCCAGGCTGATGGTTCAGTTGTGTCCTGATCTCAGTTTCCCAGGCTGATGGTTCAGTTGTGTCCTGGTCTCAGTGTCTCAGTATCCCAGGCTGATGGTTCAGTTGTGTCCTGGTCTCAGTGTCTCAGTATCCCAGGCTGATGGTTCAGTTGTGTCCTGGTCTCAGTGTCTCAGTATCCCAGGTTGATGGTTCAGTTGTGTCCTGGTCTCAGTGTCTCAGTATCCCAGGCTGATGGTTCAGTTGTGTCCTGGTCTCAGTGTCTCAGTATCCCAGGCTGATGGTTCAGTTGTGTCCTGGTCTCAGTGTCTCAGTATCCCAGGCTGATGGTTCAGTTGTGTCCTGGTCTCAGTGTCTCAGTATCCCAGGCTGATGGTTCAGTTGTGTCCTGGTCTCAGTGTCTCAGTATCCCAGGCTGATGGTTCAGTTGTGTCCTGGTCTCAGTGTCTCAGTATCCCAGGTTGATGGTTCAGTTGTGTCCTGGTCTCAGTGTCTCAGTATCCCAGGCTGATGGTTCAGTTGTGTCCTGGTCTCAGTGTCTCAGTATCCCAGGCTGATGGTTCAGTTGTGTCCTGGTCTCAGTGTCTCAGTATCCCAGGCTGATGGTTCAGTTGTGTCCTGATCTCAGTGTCTCAGTTTCCCAGGCTGATGGTTCAGTTGTGTCCTGGTCTCAGTGTCTCAGTATCCCAGGCTGATGGTTCAGTTGTGTCCTGGTCTCAGTGTCTCAGTATCCCAGGCTGATGGTTCAGTTGGTCCTGGTCTCAGTTTCCCAGGCTGATGGTTCAGTTGGTCCTGGTCTCAGTGGCTCAGTATCCCAGGCTGATGGTTCAGTTGTGTCCTGGTCTCAGTGTCTCAATATCCCAGGCTGATGGTTCAGTTGTGTCCTGGTCTCAGTGTCTCAGTATCCCAGGCTGATGGTTCAGTTGTGTCTTGGTCTCAGTTTCCCAGGCTGATGGTTCAGTTGTGTCCTGACATCAGTATCCCAGGCTGATGGTTCAGTTGTGTCCTGGTCTCAGTGTCTCAGTATCCCAGGCTGATGGTTCAGTTGTGTCCTGGTCTCAATATCCCAGGCTGATGGTTCAGTTGTGTCCTGATCTCAGTTTCCCAGGCTGATGGTTCAGTTGTGTCCTGACATCAGTATCCCAGGCTGATGGTTCAGTTGTGTCCTGGTCTCAGTGTCTCAGTATCCCAGGCTGATGGTTCAGTTGTGTCCTGGTCTCAGTGTCTCAGTATCCCAGGCTGATGGTTCAGTTGTTTCCTGATCTCAGTGTCTCAGTTTCCCAGGCTGATGGTTCAGTTGTGTCCTGGTCTCAGTGTCTCAGTATCCCAGGCTGATGGTTCAGTTGTGTCCTGGTCTCAGTGTCTCAGTATCCCAGGCTGATGGTTCAGTTGTTTCCTGATCTCAGTGTCTCAGTTTCCCAGGCTGATGGTTCAGTTGTGTCCTGATCTCAGTGTCTCAGTATCCCAGGCTGATGGTTCAGTTGTGTCCTGGTCTCAGTGTCTCAGTATCCCAGGCTGATGGTTCAGTTGTGTCCTGATCTCAGTGTCTCAGTATCCCAGGCTGATGGTTCAGTTGGTCCTGATCTCAGTGTCTCAGTATCCCAGGCTGATGGTTCAGTTGTGTCCTGATCTCAATATCCCAGGCTGATGGTTCAGTTGTGTCCTGATCTCAGTTTCCCAGGCTGATGGTTCAGTTGTGTCCTGGTCTCAGTGTCTCAATATCCCAGGCTGATGGTTCAGTTGTGTCCTGGTCTCAGTGTCTCAGTATCCCAGGCTGATGGTTCAGTTGTGTCCTTGTCTCAGTGTCTCAATATCCCAGGCTGATGGTTCAGTTGTGTCCTTGTCTCAGTGTCTCAGAATCCCAGGCTGATGGTTCAGTTGTGTCCTGGTCTCAGTGTCTCAGTATCCCAGGCTGATGGTTCAGTTGTGTCCTGATCTCAGTGTCTCAGTATCCCAGGCTGATGGTTCAGTTGTGTCCTGGTCTCAGTGTCTCAGTATCCCAGGCTGATGGTTCAGTTGTGTCCTGATCTCAGTGTCTCAGTATCTCAGGCTGATGGTTCAGTTGTGTCCTGGTCTCAGTGTCTCAGTATCCCAGGCTGATGGTTCAGTTGTGTCCTGGTCTCAGTGTCTCAGTATCCCAGGCTGATGGTTCAGTTGTGTCCTGGTCTCAGTGTCTCAATATCCCAGGCTGATGGTTCAGTTGTGTCCTGGTCTCAGTGTCTCAGTATTCCAGGCTGATGGTTCAGTTGTGTCCTGATCTCAGTGTCTCAGTATCCCAGGCTGATGGTTCAGTTGTGTCCTGGTCTCAGTGTCTCAGTATCCCAGGCTGATGGTTCAGTTGTGTCCTGGTCTCAGTGTCTCAGTATCCCAGGCTGATGGTTCAGTTGTGTCCTTGTCTCAGTGTCTCAATATCCCAGGCTGATGGTTCAGTTGTGTCCTTGTCTCAGTGTCTCAGAATCCCAGGCTGATGGTTCAGTTGTGTCCTGGTCTCAGTGTCTCAGTATCCTGATGGTTCAGTATCCCAGGCTGATGGTTCAGTTGTGTCCTGATCTCAGTGTCTCAGTATCCCAGGCTGATGGTTCAGTTGTGTCCTGGTCTCAGTGTCTCAGTATCCCAGGCTGATGGTTCAGTTGTGTCCTGATCTCAGTGTCTCAGTATCTCAGGCTGATGGTTCAGTTGTGTCCTGGTCTCAGTGTCTCAGTATCCCAGGCTGATGGTTCAGTTGTGTCCTGGTCTCAGTGTCTCAGTATCCCAGGCTGATGGTTCAGTTGTGTCCTGGTCTCAGTGTCTCAATATCCCAGGCTGATGGTTCAGTTGTGTCCTGGTCTCAGTGTCTCAGTATTCCAGGCTGATGGTTCAGTTGTGTCCTGATCTCAGTGTCTCAGTATCCCAGGCTGATGGTTCAGTTGTGTCCTGGTCTCAGTGTCTCAGTATCCCAGGCTGATGGTTCAGTTGTGTCCTGGTCTCAGTGTCTCAGTATCCCAGGCTGATGGTTCAGTTTTGTCCTGGTCTCAGTGTCTCAGTATCCCAGGCTGATGGTTCAGTTGTGTCCTGGTCTCAGTGTCTCAATATCCCAGGCTGATGGTTCAGTTGTGTCCTGGTCTCAGTGTCTCAGTATCCAGGGCTGATGGTTCAGTTGTGTCCTGGTCTCAGTGTCTCAGAATCCCAGGCTGATGGTTCAGTTGTGTCCTGATCTCAGTATCCAGGGCTGATGGTTCAGTTGTGTCCTGGTCTCAGTGTCTCAGTATCCAGGGCTGATGGTTCAGTTGTGTCCTGGTCTCAGTGTCTCAGTATCCCAGGCTGATGGTTCAGTTGTGTCCTGTTCTCAGTGTCTCAATATCCCAGGCTGATGGTTCAGTTGGTCCTGATCTCAGTGTCTCAGGCTGATGGTTCAGTTGTGTCCTGATCTCAATATCCCAGGCTGATGGTTCAATTGTGTCCTGGTCTCAGTGTCTCAATATTCCAGGCTGATGGTTCAGTTGTGTCCTGATCTCAATATCCCAGGCTGATGGATCAGTTGTGTCCTGGTCTCAGTGTCTCAGTGTCTCAGTTTCCCAGGCTGATGGTTCAGTTGTGTCCTGGTCTCAGTGTCTCAGTTTCCCAGGCTGATGGTTCAGTTGTGTCCTGGTCTCAGTGTCTCAGTTTCCCAGGCTGATGGTTCAGTTGTGTCCTTGTCTCAGTGTCTCAGTATCCCAGGCTGATGGTTCAGTTGTGTCCTGATCTCAATATCCCAGGCTGATGGTTCAGTTGTGTCCGGGTCTCAGTGGCTCAGTATCCCAGGCTGATGGTTCAGTTGTGTCCTGGTCTCAATATCCCAGGCTGATGGTTCAGTTGTGTCCTGATCTCAATATCCCAGGCTGATGTTTCAGTTGTGTCCGGGTCTCAGTGTCTCAATATCCCAGGCTGATGGTTCAGTTGTGTCCTGGTCTCAGTGTCTCAGTATCCCAGGCTGATGGTTCAGTTGTGTCCTGGTCTCAGTGTCTCAGTATCCCAGGCTGATGGTTCAGTTGTGTCCTGATCTCAGTGTCTCAGTATCCCAGGCTGATGGTTCAGTTGTGTCCTGATCTCAGTGTCTCAGTTTCCCAGGCTGATGGTTCAGTTGTGTCCTGGTCTCAGTGGCTCAGTATCCCAGGCTGATGGTTCAGTTGTGTCCTGGTCTCAGTGTCTCAGAATCCCAGGCTGATGGTTCAGTTGTGTCCTGATCTCAGTATCCCAGGCTGATGGTTCAGTTGTGTCCTGGTCTCAGTTTCCCAGGCTGATGGTTCAGTTGTGTCCTGGTCTCAGTTTCCCAGGCTGATGGTTCAGTTGTGTCCTGGTCTCAGTGGCTCAATATCCCAGGCTGATGGTTCAGTTGTGTCCTGGTCTCAGTTTCCCAGGCTGATGGTTCAGTTGTGTCCTGGTCTCAGTTTCCCAGGCTGATGGTTCAGTTGTGTCCTGGTCTCAGTGGCTCAGTATCCCAGGCTGATGGTTCAGTTGTGTCCTGGTCTCAGTGTCTCAGTAACCCAGGCTGATGGTTCAGTTGTGTCCTGGTCTCAGTGGCTCAGTATCCCAGGCTGATGGTTCAGTTGTGTCCTGGTCTCAGTGTCTCAGTATCCCAGGCTGATGGTTCAGTTGGTCCTGATCTCAGTGTCTCAGTATCTCAGGCTGATGGTTCATTATTATTATATGTCTCTACATCTTTTAATTTGAACAGTCAATTTCAACGTCTCACCTCGATAATAATTTCGATGTGTCTTCACGTAGCTACCTCTAATGGGGGGAGGCTCTTCATTCCAACACCAGTGCATAATAGATTTGATAATGAACTGTGTTTTGGGTATATTTTATCTTGTATCGTGGTCGATGCTTGTGCTTCTGCTTGTCTTGTCTTCTCTTGGACGGGTCTGTTTTTCTCTAGCATTTATTCCCGGTTACGTTTACGGAGAAACAACTAGAGTGCCTCCATCCCTTCATCCCTCCATCCCTTCATTCCTCCATTCCTCCATCCCTTCATCCATTCATCTCTTCATCCCTCCATCACAAAATAAACTTGAAATGTTGGTTTTGATGCTTTAGGAACAACCTAGATTAGAGCAATACGAAGACTCAGAGAAGATGAGAGATGCAATACGAAGACTCAGAGAAGATAAGAGGTGCAATACGAAGACTCAGAGAAGATAAGAGATGCAATACGAAGACTCAGATAAGATAAAAGATGCAATACGAAGACTCAGAGAAGATGAGAGATGCAATACGAAGACTCAGAGAAGATGAGAGATGCAATACGAAGACTCAGAGAAGATAAGAGATGCAATACGAAGACTCAGAGAAGATAAGAGATGCAATACGAAGACTCAGAGAAGATGAGAGATGCAATACGAAGACTCAGAGAAGTTAAGAGATGCAATACGAAGACTCAGATAAGATAAGAGATGCAATACGAAGACTCAGAGAAGATGAGAGATGCAATACGAAGACTCAGAGAAGATAAGAGATGCAATACGAAGACTCAGAGAAGATGAGAGATGCAATACGAAGACTCAGAGAAGATAAGAGATGCAATACGAAGACTCAGAGAAGATGAGAGATGCAATACGAAGACTCAGAGAAGATGAGAGATGCAATACGAAGACTCAGAGAAGATGAGAGATGCAATACGAAGACTCAGAGAAGATAAGAGAGTTTCAAGTAGTCATGGCTCTATGTAGTACTGTGGAATAGAGTTCCATGTAGTCATGGCTCTATGTAGTACTGTGGAATAGAGTTCCACGTAGTCATGGCTCTATGTAGTACTGTGGAATAGAGTTCCATGTAGTCATGGCTCTATGTAGTACTGTAGAATAGAGTTCCATGTAGGCATGGCTCTATGTAGTACTGTGGAATAGAGTTCCATGTAGTCATGGCTCTATGTAGGACTGTGGAATAGAGTTCCATGTAGTCATGGCTCTACGTAGTACTGTGGAATAGAGTTACAAGTAGTCATGGCTCTATGTAGTACTGTGGAATAGAGTTCCATTTAGTCATGGCTCTATGTAGGACTGTGGAATAGAGTTCCATGTAGTCATGGCTCTATGTAGTACTGTGGAATAGAATTCCATGTAGTCATGGCTCTATGTAGTACTGTGGAATAGAGTTCCATTTAGTCATGGCTCTATGTAGGACTGTGGAATAGAGTTCCATGTAGTCATGGCTCTATGTAGTACTGTGGAATAGAGTTCCATGTAGTCATGGCTCTATGTAGTACTGTGGAATAGAGTTCCATGTAGTCATGGCTCTATGTAATACTGTGGAATAGAGTTCCACGTAGTCATGGCTCTATGTAGTACTGTGGAATAGAGTTCCATGTAGGCATGGCTCTATGTAGTACTGTGGAATAGAGTTCCATGTAGTCATGGCTCTATGTAGGACTGTGGAATAGAGTTCCATGTAGTCATGGCTCTACGTAGTACTGTGGAATAGAGTTCCATGTAGTCATGGCTCTATGTAGTACTGTGGAATAGAGTTCCATTTAGTCATGGCTCTATGTAGGACTGTGGAATAGAGTTCCATGTAGTCATGGCTCTATGTAGTACTGTGGAATAGAATTCCATGTAGTCATGGCTCTATGTAGTACTGTGGAATAGAGTTCCATTTAGTCATGGCTCTATGTAGGACTGTGGAATAGAGTTCCATGTAGTCATGGCTCTATGTAGTACTGTGGAATAGAGTTCCATGTAGTCATGGCTCTATGTAGTACTGTGGAATAGAGTTCCATGTAGTCATGGCTCTATGTAGTACTGTGTGCCTCCCATAGTCTGTTCTGGACTTGGAGTTTGTGAAGAGACTAGGCACAACTATGACAACTTGACTAAAAAGGGTCACAACTCCTGCAGCTCTTTCGCACGCTGGGTATGTACATAGCCAATGGCAGGCGTCGAGTGGACTCTTAAGGTAGGTACACCTATAGCTCATCTCTTGGCAGTAGTACTGTAGACTACTTTATCACTGACCTCAATCTAGAGTCTCTCAGAGCGTTCACAGTCAGCCCACTGACACCCCTATCAGACCACAGCAAAAGCACAGTCTACCTTAACAGAGCAAATACGCAATCATGAGGCATCAAAGCCAAAGGAATTGAGTAATATTAAGAAATGCTACAGATGGAATGTAGTTTATAAACCTACCAAAAAACAATTATGCAACAACAAATTCAATCCCTTTTAGACAATTTATGGGACATAATTTTCCACTCTAATAGTGAAGGTGTAAACTTGGCAGTAGAAAATCTTAACAGTATATTTGACCTCTCAGCTTCCCTATCAAATCTAAAAATCTGAAAAAGAAAAATTAAGAAAATGGACAACAATGACAAATGGTTTGATGAAGAATGCAAAAATCTAAGAAAGAAATTGAGAAACATGTACAACCAAAAACATAGAGACCCGGAAAACCTGAGTCTACGCCTTCACTATGGTGAATCACTAAAACAATACAGAAATACACTATGGAAAAAGAGCGAACAGCACATCAGAAATCAGCTCAATGTAATTGAAGAATCCAAAGACTCCTACCACTTCTGGGAAAATTGGAAAACACTAAAACAAACAACAACACAAAGGATTATCTATCCAAAATGGAGAT
Source organism: Oncorhynchus masou masou (assembly GCF_036934945.1). Lineage (NCBI taxonomy): Eukaryota > Metazoa > Chordata > Actinopteri > Salmoniformes > Salmonidae > Oncorhynchus > Oncorhynchus masou. Next base: position 43,398 of record NW_027008744.1, read on the forward strand.
GTATGGATAAACCACTTCTCACACTTCTTGGCTCTATAGCAGAGAACAAACAGCAAAATATATACATGATCAAATACAAATCTTAGAATCAACTATTAAAGACTACCAGAACCAACTGGATTCTCCAATTACCTTGAATGAGCTACAGGACAAAATACAAAACCCTCCAACCCAAAAAGGCATGTTGATTGTATCTCAATGAAATGATCAAATATATAGGCAACAAATTCCAATTGACTATACTTAAACTCTAGAACATCATACTCAGCTCTGGCATCTTCCCCAATATTTAGAACCGAGGACTGATCACACCAATCCACAAAAGTGGAGGAAAATATGACCCCAATAACTACCATGGGATATGAGTCAACAGCAACCTTGGGAAAATCCTCTGCATTATCATTAACTGCACACTCTCATACATTTCCTCAGTGAAAACAACGTACTGAGCAAATGTCAAATTGTCTTTTCACCAAATTATCATACGACAGACCACGTATTTACCCTGCACACCCTAATTGAAAAACAAGCAAACCAAAACAATTGCAAAGTCTTCTCATGCTTTGTTGATTTCAAAAAAGCCTTCGACTCAATCTGGCATGAGGGTCTGCTATACAAGTTGATGGAAAGTGGTGTTTGGGGGAAAAACAAACAGCATCATAAAATCCATGTACACAAACAGAAAGTGTGAGGTTAAAAAAGTCAATGAAAACACACATTTCTTTCCACAGGGCCTTGGAGGTGAGACAGAGATGCAGCTTAAGCCCCACCCACTTCAACTTATATAGTGTATCAACAAATTGGCAAGGGCACTAGAACAGTTTGCAGCACCCGGCCTCACCCAACTAGAATCCGAAGTCAAATGTCTACTGTTTGCTGATCTGGTGCTTCTGTCCCCAACCAAGAATTGCCTAAGGCAGCACCTAGATTTTCTACACAGATTCTATCAGGCAAGGGCCCTGAGAGTAAATCTCAGTAAGACAAAAATAATGGTGTTCTAAATAAGGTCCAGTTGCCAGGACCACAAATACAAATTCCGTCTAGACACCGTTGTAGATTTTTTTAAAAGTAGATGTCCTAACCGACTTGCCAAAAACTATAGTTCGTTAACAAGAAATTTGTGGAGTGGTTGAAAAACGAGTTTTAATGACTCCAACCAAAGTGAATGTAAACTTCCGAATTCAACTGTATATACATTTACTTTGTGCATGACACAAGTAATTTGTCCAACAATTGCTTACAGACAGATTATTTCACTTATAATTCACTGTATCACAATTCCAGTGGGTCAGAATTTGACATACACTAAGTTGACTGTGCCTTTAAACAGCTTGGAAAATTCCAGAAAATGATGTCATGGCTTTAGATGTTTCTGATAGGCTAATTTACATAACACGAGTCAATTGGAGGTGTACCTGTGGACGTATCTCAAGGCCTACCTTCAACTCAGTGCCTCCTTGCTTGACATCATATGAAAATCTAAAGAAATCAGCCAAGATCACAGAAAAAAATTGTAGACGTCCACAAGTCTGGTTCATCCTCTGTATCCTAGAGATGAACGTACTTTGGTGCGAAAAGTGTAAATCAATCCCATAACAACAGCAAAGGACCTTGTGAAGATGCTGGAGGAAACGGGTACAAAATTATTTTGGAACTACTGTGAGTGTAATGTTAACTGTTAATTTTTATTGTACTTCACTTTTGTATACTTTCTTCTTCACTTGCTTTCCTATGCCAATAAAGCCCATTGAATTGAATTGAATTGAGAGAGAGAGAGAGAGAGAGAGAGAGAAAGAGAGAGAGAGACAGACAGACAGACAGACAGACAGACAGACAGACAGACAGACAGACAGACAGACAGACAGAGATGTGCAAAAGAGAGGGAGAGAGACTTACTGGCTTGCTGGTGCTCTTCCATGCCGTCCCTAGGAGAGGTGCTTTCACTTGAGTGGGTTGAATCACTGACATGATCTTCCTATTTGGGTTGGCGCCCCTCGGGTTCGTGCAGTAGAGGAGATCTTCGTGGGCTAAACTCGGTCTTGTCTCAGGGTAGTAGGTTGGTGGTTGAAGATCCCTCAAGTTGTGTGGGGGCTGAGCATTGGCAAAGTGGGTGGGTTTATATCCTGCCTGTTTGGCCTGTCCAGGTGTATCATCAGATGGGGCCACAGTGTCTCCCGACCCCTCCTGTCTCAGGACCCCTCCTGTCTCAGCCTCCAGTATTTATGCTGCAATAGTTTGTGTCGGGGGGCTAGGGTCAGTCTATTATATCTCTCTAATTCTTTATCTCAATCTTTTCTCTTGGAGGACCTGAGTCCTAGGACCATGCCTCAGGACAACCTGGCATGATGACTCCTTGCTGTCCCCAGTCCACCTGTTCGTGCTCCTGCTCCAGTTTCAACTGTACTGCCTTCCGGCTACGGAACCCTGACCTGTTCACCGGACGTGCTACCTGTCCCAGACATGCTGTTTTCAAATCTCTAGAGACAGCAGGAGCGGTAGAGATACTCGGAATGATTGGCTATGAAAAGCCAACTGACATTTACTCCTGAGGTGCTGACCTGTTGCGCCCTCTACAACCACTGTGGTTATTATTAACTCAATTCAAGGGGCTTTATTGGCATGAGAAACATGTGTTAACATTGCCAAAACTAGTGTGGTAGATACAAAAGTGAAATAAACAATAAAAATGAACAGTAAACATTACACCTACAGACGTTTTAAAAGAATAAAGACATTACAAATGTCATATTATGTATATATACAGTGTTGTAACGATGTACAAATGGTTAAAGTACACAAGGGAAAATGAATAAGCATAAATATGGGTTGTATTTACAATGGTGTTTGTTCTTCACTGGTTGCCTGTTTCTTGTGGCAACAGGTCGCACATCTTGCTGCTGTGATGGCAGACTGTGGAATTTCACCCAGTAGATATGGGAGTTTATCAAAGTTGGATTTGTTTTCGAATTCTTTGTGGATCAGTGTAATCTGAGGGAAATATGTGTCTCTAATACGGTCATACATTGGGCAGGAGGTTAGGAAGTGCAGCTCAGTTTCCACCTCATTTTATGGGTAGTGTGCACATAGCCTGTCATCTCTTGAGAGCCATGTCTGCCTACGACGGCCTTTCTCAATAGCAAGGCTATGCTCACTGAGTCTGTACATAGTCAAAGCTTTCCTTAAGTTTGGGTCAGTCACAGTGGTCAGTTATTGTGTACTCTCTGTTTAGTGCCAAATAGCATTCTAGTTTGCTCTGTTTTTTTGTTCATTCTTTCCAATGTGTCAAGTAATTATCTTTTTGTTTTCTCATGATTTGGTTGTGTCTCATTGTATTGCTATCCTGGGGCTCTGTGGGTTCCAGCTTGCTTAGGGGATTCTTCTCCAGGTTCATCTCTCTGTATGTGATTGCCATGTTATGGAAGGTTTGGCAATCACTTCCTTTTAGGTTGTTGTAGATTTTGATAATTAGTGGGTATCTGCCTAATTCTGCTCTGCATGCATTATTTGGTGTTCTACGTTGTACACTGAGGATTTATTTGCAGAATTCTGCATGCAGAGTCTCAATTTGGTGTTTTTCCCATTTTGTGAATTCTTGGTTGGTGAGCAGACCCCAGACCTCACGACCATTTTTTTTCACCTTTATTTAACCAGGTAGGCTAGTTGAGAACAAGTTCTCATTTACAACTGAGACCTGGCCAAGATAAAGCATAGCAGTGTGAACAGACAACACAGAGTTACACACGGAGTAAACAATTAACAAGTCAATAACACAGTAGAAAAAAGTCTATATACATTGTGTGCAAAAGGCATGAGGAGGTAGGCGAATAATTACAATTTTGCAGATTAACACTGGAGTGATAAATGATCAGATGGTCATGTACAGGTAGAGATATTGGTGTGCAAAAAAGCAGAAAAGTATATAAATATAAACAGTATGGGGATGAGGTAGGTAAAATTGGGTGGGCTATTTACCGATAGACTATGTACAGCTGCAGCGATCGGTTAGCTGCTCAGATAGCAGATGTTTGAAGTTGGTGAGGGAGATAAAAGTCTCCAACTTCAGCGATTTTTGCAATTCATTCCAGTCACAGGCAGCAGAGAATTGGAACGAAAGGTGGGCAAATGAGGTGTTGGCTTTAAGGATGATCAGTGAGATACACCTGCTGGAGCGAGTGCTACGGGTGAGTGTTGCCGTCGTGACCAGTGAACTGAGATAAGGCGGAGCTTTACCTAGCATGGACTTGTAGATGACCTGGAGCCAGTGGGTATGTAGCGAGGGCCAGCCGACTAGAGCATACAGGTCGCAGTGGTGGGTGGTATAAGGTGGTATATCCATTTCACTTCGGTTACACCAGCCTCATCTGGGGAGTTGACTTGAGAGGTAGGGTAGGGTTAACTGTAGGGTTGCAAGATTGGATCCCCCGAACTGACAAGGTGAAAATCTGTCGTTCTGCCCCTGAACGAGGCAGTTAACCCACCTGAATATTTTTCTGTTTGGGGTTTTAGCTTGGGTTTCTGTACAGCTGATGTAAGAAGGGCTTTATAAATACATTTGATTGAAATTTGATTGATAGAAAGAGAGAGAGAGAGACAGAGAGAGAGAGAGAGACAGACAGACAGACAGACAGACAGACAGACAGACAGACAGACAGACAGACAGACAGACAGACAGACAGACAGACAGACAGACAGACAGACAGACAGACAGACAGACAGACAGACAGACAGACAGACAGACAGACAGAGAGATGCAGACAGAGATGGGAGAGACAGAGAGAGAGAGAGACAGAGAGATGGGATAGAGAGACAGACAGAGATAATTAAATGACCGTAGTCGTGCTGAGAGCCAGTGGTAAATGAGGCATCATTTTGCAGTAATTTAGTGGAAACAAAATGAGATTTAGAGGGTGTGTTGAAATGGACCTGCTAACCATCACTATTCATTATCAAGGACAAATCGTATTTATTTACGTGAAGGCAGACTGAGACTGAGAGATTGAAATAATGTCTGGTGACAGCTTTGGTTGTTTCCAGGGTAATCCTTCATGTGCACGCCATCTAAAACATGGACATTCAATTAAAGGATGCTAATGTCTACATTACGGCAAGGACAATAAATGACTGTGCCGTATGGGAAAGAACCCATAGTTACCAGCAAAAGATATTACAACACCGCTAAGGGATTTATTATCTGTACTGTAAACGGAGCTACATGGTACAAGCTCAAAGTGGTTCAACCTCTGATGACATCAGATGGAGCCTGAGGTTAGATCTAGGGGTTAGGGGTCAGATCTAGGGGTTAGGGGTCAGATATAGGTGTTAGGGGTCAGATCGAGGTGCTAGGCATCACATATAGGGGTTAGGGGTCAGATCTAGGGGTTAGGGGTCAGATCTAGGGGTTAGGGGTCAGATCCAGTATCAAAGACAGATCTAGTATCAAGATCTGCTGTTGCAGTTCATTAACGTTTAAGGAGCTAAATAACAAGGCTATACTAACTGTGATGCTGATCTAAAGAGACAGTATTACCATAACTTAATATATATGCAATGACACCCATAACATATTATTTATTTTATTTTATTAAAAAACATTTTCTTATTTTTTTTAATTCAAATTCCCACAGAAAAAGGTTGACATGTCCTATCAATTGATCCCAAGGTGTTGTCTGACAGGTCTAGCAGCATCTCCCCTCCTCTCACCAGCCCCCCTCCGGCTCAGTACAGGCAGGCTGCTGATGTGCCATCCCATCTCCTCCAGGCTGACCCTTCCCTCAATTAGTCCCTCGTCTGGGTGCCCTGACTGTGTGGACGAGATCGTCCCTGCTCCCCTGGTTCCCTGACACGGAGGACCATCCAGAGGGGGCATCTGGCTGCGATGCACCCCAGGCCATGCTATCTGAGGCGGGTGCGCATCGCCGGGCACTTCATGGATGGCTCACTGTCTCTCACCGACAGCTTGTCGTTTATCAACGCTAGGCAGCGGCGTCAGGTGGGAACATGATTCATTTCACTTCACCATTTTCAGAAATAAGCCCTATAAATCATCGTAACCCCTCGCTTGTACAAGTTTTGTTGTGGCCACATGACAAATCTTTACCACATCCGTAATGCCTGGTTCGCCTGGCTCACATCAGAGAGGCAGACAAGGGGGGGATGCCATCCTGCCAAACATCTTCACAGAGTCCACACTGGAGACTCTTTTAATAAATACCCTTCTGCGATTAATAACCCAGCAGATTTTAAAGGAAGAGAGGCATTCTGAATGATGAAGAGAGATTATGTACAAGTCCTTTTAAAAACACGGACGCCCCCTTCACCTTCTATTTTCTCTCCAGTCTCACTTCAATGGTGATGCGCCTGTCCAGATTTTTCCGTCGCCAAATGGAACCCTATGCCCTACTTAGAGTGCACTATGATAAGGCTCTGGTTAAAAGTAGATCACCCGTATAGAGAATCGGGTGCCATTTGGGACATATCCCTTTTGTATGAAGGGGATTGGAGACATCAAGTGATGTAGGATGAATGTGTCTGTCAGTGCAGTGTGTCTGTCAGTGCAAAATGCTAAGTAATGTTTATTAACAGTGAGAGGGAACAGATCACATCTCATATGTCAGAGGTCACAAGGACACTTTGGGGGCGATGAGTGGCAGTCTGCCAACTTGTCAGCCTAGTTATTAAAGGGGTTTTATATGAATTGAATGAATCCTGCTGGTCGACTGTATTTTATCTTCCATTTAAAATGTTCAAGTTAAACAGGTTGAAGTTCACGTAAAAAAAAGTGTATAATTGAAGTTGCACGTCTCTGCAGAAATTAGTCATTTAACATTTTTTTATTTTTTACTTAACTTCATCTTCCTCTTGAGACCTTTTCTACTCTCCTTTTTTACTCGATGATAATCGAGTTAATTAAAGTAATTGACTTTCAAATTAATCTCAGATCATGAACAAGTGAAGGTACTTATCCTCACAAAGTATCACTGGAGTTGATAGATGAAAACGTTCTGTTCTTTAAGTATCTCTACGTCTATTGGCCCTGTATTAAAAATGTGGCCCAAATGGCACCCTATTCCCTATTTAGTGCAAAAAAATAGTGCACTACATAGGGAATAGGGTGCCGTTTAAGACAGATTTTATGATGGATTAGTGGTGTATTGTTCAGATAAAACTAATATGTGTTAACTTCCAGGTATTTATGCCACTGTAACAAAGGGTTTAGCTTCCTCGATCACAAGCTGGTATTCAGACTCCACCTTGCGTCCCCTGTCTTTTAAAACACACGTGGGTCGCCCTCTACGACGTCTACAGAGCCACTTAGACTTTACACACTTTGTCTGTATTGTGTGTGTGTGTGTGTGTTTGGGGGGGGGGTGTTAATTTGGAAACAAGGGAATTTCACATTCAACTGTTAACCCCTGGGTTGTACTCAATGTATCTTCTTTTCGCAAATAAATCAACCAATCATCTACTCCACCAAAAAAAACTATCAGTTGAATAGCGAGGGTGGAGACATTTCAAAATTTCAAATTGGGGAGTGAGGTTATGAATTGAAATCTGTCCGCCAGATTATGAATTGTCATGAAATGTGTGAATCAAGATTGGACTGAGTCATTCTTATGATGAATCTAGATTGGACTGAGTCATTAATAGGATGAATCTAGATTGGACTAAGTCATTATTAGAATGAATCTAGATTGGACTGAGTCATTATTAGGATGAATCTAGATTGGACTGAGTCCTTATTAGGATGAATCTAGATTGGACTGTAGTCATTATTATGATGAATCTAGATTGGACCAAAGCATTATCATGGTGGGACTAGATTGGAATCAGCCATTATTATGATGAGTCTAGATTGGACCGAAGCATTGTCATGGTGAGTCTGGATTGGACAGAAGCTTATCATGGTGAATCTAGATCGCACTGAAGCATTATCATGGTGGAACGAGATTGGACCAAAGCATTATCATGGTGAATCTAGATTGGACCAAAGCATTATCATGGTGAGTCTAGATTGGACCGAAGCATTATCATGGTGAGTCTAGATTGGACAGAAGCTTATCATGGTGAATCTAGATTGGACCAAAGCATTATCATGGTGAGTGTAGATTGGACCAAAGCATTATCATGGTGAATCTAGATTGGACCAAAGCATTATCATGGTGAGTCTAGATTGGAATGAGTCATTATTATGATGAGTCTAGATTGGACCAAAGCATTATTATGGTAAGTCTAGATTGTACTGAAGCTTATCATGACATATCAAAGCTCTACCAACATAACACACCAGAATATTTGATGGAATTTGAAACCATTTTTGACAGTGCCAAAATCCATACAATGGCTAGCAGAAGTATTCAACCCCCTTGGCATTTGTCCTATTTTGTTGCCTTACAACCTGGAATTAAAATAGATTTTTTGGGGGAGTATGTATCATTTGATTTACACAACATGCCTACCACTTTTAAAATGCAAAATATTTTTGGGTGTGAAACAAACAAGAAATAAGACAAAAAAGACACCTTGAGCCTGCATAACTATTCACCCCCCCCAAAGTCAATACTTTGTAGAGACACCTTTTGCAGCAATAACAGCTGCAAGTCTCTTGGGGAATGTCTCTATAAGCTTGGCACATCTAGCCACTGGGATTTTTGCCCATTCTTCAAGGCAAAACTGCTCCAGCTCCTTCAAGTTGGATGGGTTCCAATGGTGTACAGTAATCTTTAAGTCATACCACAGGTTCTCAATTGGATTGAGTTCTGGGCTTTGACTAAGGCCATTCCAGGACATTTAAATGTTTACCTTAAACCACTCGAGTGTTGCTTTAGCAAAATGCTTAGGGTCATTGTCCTGCTGGAAGGTGAACCTCCGTCCCAGTCTCAAATCTCTGGAAGACTGAAACAGGTTTCGCTCAAGAATTTCCCTGTATTTAGCACCATCCATCATTCCATTAATTCTGACCAGTTTCCCAGTCCCTGCCAATGAAAAGCATCCCCACAACATGATGCTGCCACCACCATGCTTCACGGTGGGGATGGTGTTCTCGGGTGATAAGCAGTGTTGGGTTTGCGCCAGACATAGCATTTTCCTTAATGGCAAAAAAGAAACATTTTAGTCTCATCAGACAAGAGTACCTTCTTCCATATGTTTGGGGAGCCTCCCACATGCCTTTTGGCGAACACCAAACGTGTTTGCTAATTTTTTCTTTAAACAATGGCAAATTTTATGGCCACTCTTCCACAAAGCCCAGCTCTGTGGAGAGTACAGCTCAAAGTGGTCCTATGGACAGATACACCAAACTCTGCTGTGGAGCTTTGTAGCTCCTTAGGGCTATCTTTGGTCTCTTTGTTGCCTCTCTGATTAATGTCCTCCTTGCCTGGTCCGTGAGTTTTGGTGGGCGGCCCTCTCCTGGCAGGTCTGTAGTGGTGACATATTCTTTCCATTTTTTCATAGTGGATTTAATGGTGCTTTTTTATATTCAAAGTTTCTGATATTTTTTTATAACCCAACCCTGATCTGTACTTCTCCACAACTTTTTCCCTGATCTGTTTGGAGAGTTCCCTGGTCTTCAATGTGTCGCTTGCTTGGTGGTGCCCCTTGATTATTCATGTTGCAGAATCTGGGGCCTTTCAGAACAGGTGTATATATACTAAGATCATGTGACAGATCATGTGACATGAGATTGCACACAGGTGGACTTTATTTAACTAATTATGTGACTTCTGAAGGTAATTGGTTGCACCAGATCTTATTGAGGGGCTTCATAGCAAAGGGGGTGAGTACATGTGAACGCACCACTTTTCAGGTTTTATTTTTTGCGAATTTTATCAAACAAGGAATTTTTTTCATTTCACTTCACCAATTTAGACTATTTCGTGTATGTCCATTACATGAAATCCAAATTAAAAATCTATTTAAATTGCAGGTTGTAATGCAACAAAATAGTAAAAACGCCAAGGGGGATGAATACTTTCACAAGGCACTGTATTCACCAGCAACATCACAGTTTGTCCCTCGTGAACTTAACAAATAACACACAATCAGAGTTCCCCAGCCTCCGAGATCCCACAACACAACATTCACTCCACCTCACAACCAAGTCAGGCCATCTGCTCAACCGGGGTCCGAAAATACAGTCCTGTTTCAAAAACGGAGAAGCTTGGAAAAAGGAAAACTTAAAATCACATTTACTGCATGGAAAGGAAGGGAGAAAAAGGGGGGGACAAGTTGGGGAGGAAATCAGCAGGACAAGGAAAAAATGGGATTATTTTCCTTTCACAAAAAGATGTGATTTACTTCCTCTTTCCCAGAACTAGAGCTATTTCAGAGCTCACTCTTGTAATGTTTCTGAGGATCCAGATTGCATGCCTAAACACTTATGCTGGGATTTCTATTTGATATTTATATTCTCATTGAAGTTTCTTGTTCCTGAAGTTTTAATTGGCTGTAATAAATAAATCATCCCTGCTCTTCCTCAACAGATGTGTAGCAAGGCACTCTAGCGCATAATATTTGCCGTGGCAGGTGTAGCGTGTACGTTGTGTGTGTGTGTGTGGTGTGAGTGTGTCGAGTGTACGACTCATGTCATTGTGTGTGTGTGTGTGTGTGTGTCTGTGTGTGTGTGTGATTATGCGTGTGTGTGTGTGTGTCTGTGTGTGTGTGTGTGTGTGTGATTATGCGTGTGTGTGTGTGTGCACGCCTCGTGTCAGTCTGTGTGTGTGTGTGTGTGTGTGTGTGTGTGTGTGTGTGTGTGTGTGTGTGTGTGTGTGTGTGTGTGTGTGTGTGTGTGTGTGTGTGTGTGTGTGTGTGTGTGTGTGTGTGTCTGGCGTGTACTCTGCCTCATGTCAGTGTACTCTGCTGTGGCGCTGAAGATAGATGTAGCTTAGCAGGCCATTATCTATCAGAGACCAACTAACTCTAGATAACAGCCCTTTATCTATCAGAGACCAACTAACTCTAGATAACAGTCCTTTATCTATCAGAGACCAACTAAATCTAGATAACAGCCATTTTATCTATCAGAGACCAACTAACTCTAGATAACATCCCTTTATCTATCAGAGACCAACTAACTCTAGATAACAGCCCTTTATCTATCAGAGACCAACTAACTCCAGATAACAGCCCATTATCTATCAGAGACCAACTAACTCTAGATAACAGCCATTTTATCTATCAGAGACTGACTCGAACTAGATAACAGCCCTTCACTCTGGTGGGCAGGTCTGTGGGTGGGCGGGTCTGTTGGTGTGCAGGACGATGGGTGGGCGGGTCTGTGGGTGGGCGGGTCTCTGAGTGGGCAGGTCTGTAGGTGGGCAGGTCTGTGGGTGGGAAGGTCTGTGGGTGGGCGGGTCTGTGGGTGGGCGGGTCTGTGGGTGGGCGGGTCTGTGGGTGGGCAGGTCTGTGGGTGGGTAGCGGGCCAAACAGTAGCAGGGTGGGCTGAGACACTTACAAACACCTGCTCATCCAGCTTGCTACTGCCTAACTCTGCCCACTTACAAACACCTGCTCATCCAGCTTGCTACTGCCCAACTCTGCCCACTTACAAACACCTGCTCATCCAGCTTGCTACTGCCCAACTCTGCCCAATTACAAACACCTGCTCATCGAGCTTGCTACTGCCCAACTCTGCCCACTTACAAACACCTGCTCATCCAGCTTGCTACTGCCCAACTCTGCCCAATTACAGACACCTGCTCATCGAGCTCGCTACTGCCCAACTCTGCCCACTTACAAACACCTGCTCATCCAGCTTGCTACTGCCTAACTCTGCCCAATTACAAACACCTGCTCATCGAGCTTGCTACTGCCCAACTCTACACAAACACCTGCTCATCGAGCTTGCTACTGCCCAACTCTGCCCAATTACAAACACCTGCTCATCGAGCTTGCTACTGCCCACTTACAAACACCTGCTCATCCAGCTTGCTACTGCCTAACTCTGCCCACTTACAAACACCTACTCATCCAGCTTTTTTTTTTTTTTGTTTGGGGGGGGGGGTTGTGTGTGGGGGGTGTGTGATCTGTGCGTGTGTGTGGGGGGGGGTGTATAGTTTGTTGAGTAGAGTGTTGGAGGCTTTTTTATAGATGACTTCATCGAAATCGAGGATCGGTAGGATGGTCAGTTTTACGAGGGAGCATGAGTGAAGGATGCATTGTTGCGAAATAGGAAGCCAATTCTAGATTTCATTTTGGATTGGAGATGCTTAATGTGAGTCTCGAAGGAGAGTTTACAGTCGAACCAGACACCTAGGTTTTTGTAGTAATCTAAGTCAGAGCCGTCCAGAGTAGTGATGCTGGACGGGTGAGCAGGTGCGGGCAGTGAAGCTCGTCCGGAGGTTTGTTAACACAGTGTCCAAAGAGGGGCCAGAAGTATACAGAATGGTGTTGTCTGCGTAGAGGTGTACCAGAGAATCACCAGCAGCTAGAGCGACATCATTGATGTATACAGAGAAGAGAGTCGGCCCAAGGATTGAACCCTGTGGCACCCCAATAGAGCCTGCCAGGGGTCCGGACAACAGGCCATCCGATTTGACACACTGAACTCTATCAGAGAAGTAGTTGGTGAACCAGGCGAGGTAATCATTTGAGAAAACAAGGCTGTCGAGTCTGCCAAAAAGAATGTGGTGATTGACAGAGTCGAAAGCCTTGGCCTTGTCGATGAATAAGGCTGCACAGTAATGTCTCTTATCGATGGCGGTTATGATGTCGTTTAGGGCCTTGAGCATGGCTGAGGTGCACCCATGACCAGCTCTGAAACCAGATTGCATAGCGGAGAAGGTACGGTGGGATTTCGAAATGGTCGGTAATCTGTTTGTTAAAACCTCTTTGAACTCTAGGGGCAGTATTTCATTTTTAGATAAAAAAACGTTTCCGTTTTAAACAAGATATTTTGTCACGAAAAGATGCTCGACTATGCATATAATTGACAGCTTTGGAAAGAAAACACTCTGACGTTTCCAAAACTGCAAAGATATTATCTGTGAGTGCCACAGAACTGATGCTACAGGCGAAACCAAGATGAAACTTCAAACAGGAAATGAGCAAAATTTTTGAAGCGCTGTTTTCCAATTATATGGCTGTGAATGTGCATGGAGAGAGCCCACAATTTCTGCCGTTTCCCCAAGGTGTCTGTAGGCATATCATGTATTTGTAGGCATATCATTGTAAGATTGACCATAAGAGACCACATTTACCAGGTGTCCGCCCGGTGTCCTGTGTCGAAATTGGTGCGTAAACCTCAGCTGCAAGTATTTTTCCATTTAATTCAGAGAAGAAAGCAGACTTCCACGAACGATATATCAATGAAGAGATATGTGAAAAACACCTTGAGGATTGATTCTAAACAACGTTTGCCATGTTTCAGTCGATATTATGGAGTTAATTTGGAAAAAAGTTTGGCGTTTTGGTGACTGAATTTTCGTTTTTTTTTGGTAGCCAAAAGTGATGTAAAAAACGGAGCGATTTCTCCTACACAAAGAATCTTTCAGGAAAAACTGAACATCATCTAACTGAGAGTCTCCTCATTGAAAACATCTGAAGTTCTTCAAAGGTAAATGATTTTATTTGAATGCTTTTCTGTTTTTTGTGAAAATGTTGCCCGTTAAATGCTACGCTAAATGCTACTAAATGCTACGCTAAATGCTACACTTGCTATCAATACTCTTACACAAATGTTTGTTTTGCTATGGTTGAAAAGCATATTTTGAAATTCTGAGATGACAGTGTTGTTAAGAAAAGGCTAACCTTGAGAGCTAGCATATTTATTTCATTTAATTTGCGATTTTCATAAATAGTTAACGTTATGTTATGCTAATGAGCTTGAGGCTATAACTGGATACAGGTTTTTTCGGAGCCAAACGTGAACAAAACGGAGCGATTTGTCCTACACAAATAATATTTTTGAAAAACTGAAATTTGCTATCTAACTGAGATTCTCCTCATTGAAAACATGAAGTTCTTCAAAGGTAAATGATTATAAACTGAAAATGTTGCTTGAATTCTAGGCTTATAGCTATGCTAGCTATCAATACTCTTACACAAATGCTTGTTTAGCTATGGTTGAAAAGCATATTTTGAAAATCTGAGATGACAGTGTTGTAAACAAAAGTCTAAGCTTGAGAGCAAATATATTTATTTAATTTCATTTGCGATTTTCATGAATAGTTAACGTTGAGTTATGCTAATGAGCTTGAGGCTATAAATAGGATCCCGGATCTGGGATTGCTCGTCGCATGAAGTTAAGATAGATAGATATAGGTCTGTAGCAGTTTGAGTCTAGAGTGTCACCCCCGTTGAAGAGGGGGATGACCACGGCAGCTTTCCAATCTTTGGGAATCTTAGACGATACGAAAGGTTGAACAGGCTATTATTAGGGGTTGCAACAATTTCGGCAGATCATTTTAGAAAGAGAGGGTCCAGATTGTCTCGCCGGCTGATTTGTAGGGTTCCAGATTTTGCATCTCTTTCAGAACATCAGCTATCTGGATTTGTGGAAAGGAGAAATGGTGGGGGCTTTGGCGGGTTGCTGTGGAGGATGCCGGGCAGTTGACTGGGGTAGGGGTAGCCAGGTGGAAAGCATGGCCAGCCACAAATAAATGCTTATTGAAATTCTCAACTATAGTGGATTTACTGGTGGTGACAGTGTTTCCTAGCCTCAGAGCAGTGGGCAGCTGGGAGGAGATGCTCTTATTATCCATGGACTTTAGTGTCCCAGAACTGTTTTGAGTTTGTACTACAGCATGCAAATTTCTGTTTGAAAAAGCTAGCCTTAGCTTGCCTAACTGCATGTGTATATTTGTTCGTAACTTCCCTGAAAAGTTGCATATCACGGGGGCTATTTGATGCTAGTGCAGTACGCCACAGGATGTTTTTGTGCTGGTTCAGGGCAGACAGGTCTGGAGTGAACCAAGCACTATATCTATTCCTAGTTCAACATTTTTAGAATGGGGCATGCATATTTAAGATGGTGAGGAAAGCACTTTTAAAGAATAGCCAGGCATCATCTACTGACGGGATGAGGTCAATGTCATTCCAGGATACCCTGCCAGGTCAATTAGAAAGACCTGCTCGCAGAAGTGTTT
Organism: Oncorhynchus masou masou; assembly: GCF_036934945.1. Lineage (NCBI taxonomy): Eukaryota > Metazoa > Chordata > Actinopteri > Salmoniformes > Salmonidae > Oncorhynchus > Oncorhynchus masou. Next base: position 58,478 of record NW_027008744.1, read on the forward strand.
TAGGGAGCGTTTGACAGTGATGAGGGGTGGTCGTTTGGTCGCAGACCCATTACGGATGCAGGCAATGAGGCAGTGATCTCTGAGATCGTGGTTGAAAACAGCAGAGGTGTATTTGGAAGGCAAGTTAGTTAGGATGACATCTATGAGGGTGCCCGTGTTTAAGGATTTGGAGTTGTACCTGGTAGGTTCATTGATAATTTGTGTGAGATTGAGGGCATCAAGCTTGGATTGTAGGATGGCCGGGGTGTTAAGCATGTCCCAGTTTAGGTCACCTAGTAGCACAAGTCAGAAGATAGATGGGGGGCAATTATTTCACATATGGTATCGAGGGCACAGCTGGGGGCAGAGGGAGGTCTATAGCAAGCGGCAACAGTGAGAGACGGTGAATGGAAAGTAGAAGCTGGAAAGTAGACGCTCAAATTGTTTGGGTACAGACTTGGATAGTAATACAGAACTCTGCAGGCTATCTTTGCAGTAGATTGCAACACCGCCCCTTTTGGCAGTTCTATCTTGGCGGAAAATGTTATAGTGAGTGATGGAGATTTCAACGTTTTTGGTGGTTTTCCTAAGCCAGAATTCAGACACGACTAAGTAATCCGTGTAGGTAAAGTGTGCTTAAGCGGTGAGTAAAACAAACTTAAGGAGTAGGCATCTAATGTTAACTTGCATGAAACCAACGATTTTACGGTTACAGAAGTCAACAAATGAGAATGGGAGTGGAGCTAGGCACTGCAGGACCTGGATTAACCGTTACATCACCGGAGGAACAGAGGAGAAGTAAGATAAGGGTACGGCTAAATGCTAAACGAACTGGCCGTCTAGCACGTTCGGAACAGAGAGTAAAAGGGAGCAGGGTTCTGGGCACGATAGCATAGATTCAAGGCATAGTGTACAGACAAAGGTAAGGTAGGATGTGAGTATATTGGAGGTAAACCTAGGCATTGAGTAATGATGAGAGAGATATAGTCTCTAGAGACATTTAAACCAGGTGATGTCATCGCATATGTAGGAGGTCAAACAACATGGTTGGTTAAGGCATATTGAGCAGGGCTAGAGGCCCTACAGTGAAATAAGACAGTAATCACTAACCAGGACAGTAATGGACGAGGCATATTGATATTAGAGAGAGGCATGGGTAGCCAAGTGAACATATGGGTCCAGTGAGTGGTGGGCTGACTGGGGACACGGCGATTCAGACAGTTAGCAGGCCGATGCTAACACGCTAACAGTTATTAGGCCGGGGCTAAACAAGCTGGCAGTTAGCAGACCGGGGCTGGCAAGATAGCAGTTAGCAGACCGGGTTAGCAAGAAAGCAGTTAGCCGACCGGGTTAGCAAGCAAGCAGTTAGCAGGGGCTAGCAGTTAGCAGACCGGGGCAGGCAACCTAGCAGTTAGTAGACCGGCGCTATCAAGTTAGCCTTTGGGGGACGTCGCGATGGGGGTAAGTCTGTTTTTGCCTCTTCGGGCGGTGACGTCGATAGACCAGTCGTGGAGTTAGTAGGGTTCCAAGTAGCTCTAGGTAGCTAGCAGGTTTCGGTTAGCAGAATCGGCCTTCAGTGGGCATCGCGCCTCAGGCAGATTATGTCAGTATTCCATTCATAGAGGATCGGTGAGGGTTCAGTGCCCCGTACCGGCAGTAGAAGGGGTCCGGATATTGTAGCCAAGGAGTGGGCTTCGGTGGTAGCACAGGAGCCCTGGCCGGGCTAGCTTCAGGCTAATTGGTGCTTGCTCCGGGATGGAAACGCAAGCCAGGAGTGGTCACCCGGGTTTGCGGTTAGCTAGTTGAGAAGATCCAGATGAAAATGTTCAGAGTTTGTGGTAGGAATCCGGGGATATGGAAATAGAAATAGGAGAAATAGGTCCGTTATGCTCTGGTTTGAGTCACGTTGTTCGAACTGGCGAGAGCTTTTCAAGCTAAAGTTTAGCTGATTACCACTAGCAATATTTTGCTAACTGATAGCTGGTAGGTAGTTAGCTGGCTAGCTTCATTTGAGGGATTCCAGAAGTAAATAGAAATACTTTCAAAAAAGCAGATCCACACCACATTGGGTGAGGCGGGTTGCAGGAGAGTATTTAGAAGTTGAGGTTTAGGAAAATATTTTTAAAAGATATGCGAAGAAAAAGATGTAAAAAGACATATACGAGGGACACGACAGGACAAAAGACAAAGACGTCTGACTGCTACGCCATCTTGGATATCAATGGCCATTGGAGTGGTCATCACAAAGCCCTGACTTCAATCCCATAGAACATTTGTGGGGAAAACAAAAGCAAGCAAGGAAGTCTACAAACCTGACACTGTTACACTAGCTCTCTTAGGAGGAATGGGCCAAAATTCACCCAACTTATTGTGGGAAGCTTGTGGAAGGCTACTCAAAAACGTTTGACCCAAGTTAAACAATTTAAAGGCAATGCTACCAAATACTAATTAAGTGCATGTAAACTTCTGACCAACTGGGAATGTGAGGAAATGAATAAAAGCTGAAATAAATCATTCACTCTACTATTATTCTGACATTTCACCTTCTTAAAATAAAGTGGTGATCCTAACTGACCTAAAACAGGGAATTTTTTACTCGGATTAAATGTCAGGAATTGTGAAAACTGAGTTTAAATGTATTTGGCTAAGGCGTATGTAAACTTCCAACTTCAACTAAATATATATATATATATATATATATATATATATATATATATATCAGTGGGGACCTCAAGTATTTGATACACTGCCGATTTTGCAGGTTTTCCTACTTACAAAGCATGTAGAGTTCTGTCATTTTTATCATAGGTACGCTTCAACTGTGAAAGACGGAATCTAAAACAAAAATCCAAAAATCACATTGTATGATTTTTAAGTAATAAATTTGCATTTGCATCCACTTGGCGTTTTTAAGATTGTGTTGCATTTCAACCTGTAATTTAAATAGATTTTGTGGGGCTTATTTCATGTAATGGACATACACAGAAAGTCCAAAATGTGTGAAGTGAAATGAAAAAAATTACTTGTTTCATAAAATTCTAAAAAATAAAAAATGAGATGTGGTGCGTCCATATGTATTCACCCCCTTTGCTATGAAGCCCCTCAATAAGATCTGGTGCAACCAATTACCTTCAGAAGTCACATAATTAGTTAAATAAAGTCCACTTGTGTGCAATCTAAGAGTCACATGATCTGTCACATGATCTCAGTATATTTACACCTGTTCTGAAAGGCCCTAGAGTCTGCAACACCACTAAGCAAGGGGCACCACCAAGCAAGCAACACCATGAAGACCAAGGAGCTCTCCAAACAGACTAGGGACAAAGTTGAGGAAAAGGACAGATCAGGGTTGGGTTATAATAAAATATATGAAACTTTGAACATCCCACGGAGCACTATTCAATCCATTATGAAAAAAAAGAAAAAATATGACATCACAACAAACCTGCCAAGAGAGGGCCACCCACCAAAACTCACGGACCAGGCAAGGAGGGCATTAATCAGAGCGGCAACAAAGAGACCAAAGATATTTGTTTATTTCACCCCCCCAAAAAATATTTAGCATCTTCAAAGTGGTAGGCATGTTGTTTAAATCAAAGGATATAAATCCCCCCAAAATCTATTTTAATTCCAGGTTCCAGGAAAAATGTCAAGGGGGGTGAATAAATTATATGTATATATATATATATATATATACACTGTCGTGGCCAAACGTTTTCAGAATGACACTGCTTCAGTGTGTTTGGATATTTTTGTCAGATGTAATTATGGAATACTGAAGTATAATTACAAGCATTTCATGTGTCAAAGTGTCAAAGGCTTTTATTGATTATTACATGAAGTTGATGCAAAGAGTCAATATTTGTAGTGTTGACCCTTCTTTTTCAAGACCTCTGCAATCCGCCCTGACATGCTGTCAATTAACTTCGGGGCCACATCCTGACTGATGGGAGCCCATTCTTACATAATCAATGCTTGGAGTTTGTCAGAATTTTGGGGTTTTGTTTGTCCACAAGTCCTCAATGGATTAAGGTCTGGGGAGTTTCCTGGTCATGGACCCAAAATATCGATATTTTGTTCCCCGATCCACTTAGTTATCACTTTTGCCTTATGGCAAGGTGCTCCATCATGCTGGAAAAGGCATTGTTTGTCACCAAACTCTTCCTGGATGGTTGGGAGAAGTTGCTCTCGGAGGATGTGTTGGTACCATTCTTTATTTATGACTGTCTTAGGCAAAAAATAATAATTCCTGGAGAGAAGTGGCTTCTTTGCTGCAGTTCTCTACACCAGGCCATCCTCCAAAAGTCTTCGCCTCACTGTGCGTGCAGGTGCACTCACACCTGCCTGTTGCCATTCCTGAGCAAGCTCACATGACATGATGCCAGCTGGGCCTTTTGTGGCAGGGCTGAAATGCAGTGAAAATGTTTTTGGGGGATTCAGTTCATTTGCATGGCAAAGAGGGACTTTGCAATTAATTGCAATTCATCTGATCACTCTTCATAACATGCTGGAGTATATGCAAATTGCAATCATACAATCTGAGGCAGCAGACTTTGTGAAAATGAACATTTGTTTTATTCTCAAAACCTTTGGCCACGACACACACACCATGAAAGGCAGAATTATACCGAGGTGCCTGCAAGCTACTGCACCCCTTTACCGTGTGTGTGTGTGTGTGTGTGTGTGTGTGTGTGTGTGTGTGTGTGTGTGTGTGTGTGTGTGTGTGTGTGTGTGTGTGTGGGTGTGGGTGTGTGTGGGTGTGTGTGTGTGTGTGTGTGTGTGTGTGTGTGTGTGTGTGTGTGCGTGTGCGTGTGCGTGTGGGTGTGTGTGTGGGTGTGTGTGTGTGTGTGTGTGTGTGTGTGTGTGTGTGTGGTGTGTGTGTGTGTGGGTGTGTGTGTGTGTGTGGGTGTGTGTGTGTGTGTGTGTGCGTGCGTGCGTGCGTGTGTGGGTGTGTGTGTGTGTGGGTGTGTGGGTGTGTGTGTGTGTGTGGGTGTGTGTGTGTGTGTGTGTGTGTGTGTGTGTGTGTGTGTGTGTGTGTGTGTGTCGTGTGCGCGTGCGCGTGCAGGCAGCTCTTTTCTCGTTAACCATACAATCTGTGTGCTTGGATTTGACTCCTTATACTATATTTACTTTGGAAATCTAATAACAATTCATGTACTCTATCTTAAGTGCCTGTCATAATCTACTTGTAAAGCTGAAATTATACTAATTCCAACAGGTAACAACAGGATATGTGTAAATGAACCATCCATATACTGTACAGCCCTTCTCATCACTGACCCCATAAAGCAGTGAACTCATACTCTCTTGACCATGTACGTACCTACGTTCAGGCAGGACAGGGTTATTATACATTAGTTGATGTAAGTATTGAGGGCAATCCATTGTCATCCCAGGACAATATTAACATTAATAAACGTGTTTTCTTGGCATCATGGTGACATCATGGTGACTGCTGCTCACTTTCTACTGTCATTTCATTCTTATTTTAAAACAATCACTACTACATCTTCATTGCTGAAGTTGTGTACAGTACATGTTTTCCCATGGATACTCAATAAGTATGCAAAACAACAACAACAATGAACAACAACAACAAACAATAACAAGCACCAAACAAACCGATAAATCCATGATTATCGAAAACTTCAACAAGCATTTCTCAACGGCTGGCTATGCCTTCCACCTGGCTACTCCAACCTCAGCCAACAGCTCTGCCCCCCCCCCCCCCCGCAGCTGCTCGCACAAGCATCTCCAGGTTCTCCTTTACCCAAATTCAAAGAGCAGATGTTCTGAAATAGCTTCAAAACCTGGACCCGTGCAAATCAGCTGGGCTTGACAATCTGGACCCTCTATTTCTGAAACTATCCGCCGCCATTGTCGCAACCCTATCACCAGCCTGTTCAACCTCTCTTTCATATCGTCTGAGATCCCCAAGGATTGGAAAGCTGCCGCAGTCATCCCCCTCTTCAAAGGGGGAGACACCCTGGACCAAAACTGTTACAGACCTATATCCACCCTGCCCTGCCTATCTAAGGTCTTTGAAAGCCAAGTCAACAAACAGGTCACTGACCATCTCGAATCCCACCGTACCTTCTCCGCTGTGCAATCTGGTTTCCGAGCCGGTCACGGGTGCACCTCAGCCACGTTCAAGGTACTAAACGATATCATAACCGCCATCGATAAAAGACAGCACTGTGCAGCTGTCTTCATCGACCTTGCCAAGGCTTTCGACTCTGTCAATCACCATATTCTTATCGGCAGACTCAGTAGCCTCGGTTTTTCTGATGACTGCCTTGCCTGGTTCACCAACTACTTTGCAGACAGAGTTCAGTGTGTCAAATCAGAGGGCATGCTGTCCGGTCCTCTGGCAAACTCAATGGGGGTGCCACAGGGTTCAATTCTCGGGTGACTCTTTTCTCTGTATATATCAACGATGTTGCTCTTGCTGCGGCGATTCCCTGATCCACCTCTACGCAGACGACACCATTCTGTATACTTCCGGCCCGTCCTTGGATACTGTGCTATCTAACCTCCAAACGAGGTTCAATGCCATACAGCACTCCGTCCGTGGCCTCCAACTGCTCTTAAACGCTAGTAAAACCAAATGCATGCTTTTCAACCATTCGCTGCCTGCACCTGCACACCCGACTAGCATCACCGCCCTGGATGGTTCCGACCTTGAATATGTGGACATCTATAAGTACCTAGGTGTCTGGCTAGACTGTAAACTCTCCTTCCAGACTCATATCAAACATCTCCAATCGAAAATCAAATCTAGAGTCGGCTTTCTATTCCGCAACAAAGCCTCCTTCACTCACGCCCCAAAATTTACCCTAGTAAAACTGACTTTCCTACCGATCCTCGACTTCGGCGATGTTATCTACAAAATAGCTTCCAACACTCTACTCAGCAAACTGGATGCAGTTTATCACAGTGCCATCCGTTTGGTCACTAAAGCACCTTATACCACCCACCACTGCGACATGTATGCTCTAGTCGGCTGGCTACATATTCGTCGCCAGACCCACTGGCTCCAGGTCATCTACAAGTCCATGCGAGGTAAAGCTCCGCCTTATCTCAGTTCACTGGTCACGATGGCAACACCCACCCGTAGCACGCGCTCCAGCAGGTGTATCTCATTGATCATCCCTAAAGCCAACACCTCATTTGGCCGCCTTTCGTTCCAGTTCTCTGCTGCCTGTGACTGGAACGAATTGAAAAATCGCTGAAGTTGGAGACTTTTATCTCCCTCACCAACTTCAAACATCTGCTATCTGAGCAGCTAACCGATCGCTGCAGCTGTACATAGTCTTATCGGTAAATAGCCCACCCAACTTTACCTACCTCATCCCCATACTGTTTATAATTATTTACTTTTCTGCTCTTTTGCACACCAATATCTCTACCTGTACATGACCATCTGATCATTTATCACTCCAGTGTTAATCTGTAAAATTGTAATTATTCACCTACCTCCTCATGCCTTTTGCACACAATGTATATAGACTCTTTTGTTTTTTTGTTTTTTGTTTTTTTTTCTACTGTGTTATTGACTTGTTAATTGTTTACTCCATGTGTAACTCTGTGTTGTCTGTTCACACTGCTATGCTTTATCTTGACCAGGTTGCAGTTGCAAATGAGAACTTGTTCTCAGCTAGCCTACCTGGTTAAATAAAGGTGAAATAAATGTTAAAAAAATACACACACTGACGTCATCAGAGTGCAAAGTATGTTTGTTGTCGCTGAAACTGAAACCTGTCGAACGTTGAAAACCTGAACTTAAGACCTCGATTTTAAAAACCTGACCTGTGTTTTTATATACTTTTATTTAAATTTTAAATCCAGCGGGCATTACACATCTGGCAAAAAGACTGTAGCTCTGCTGGAGTCACTTTTATGGATGACTTTGACACCTTCTGGAAACAGAAGATACTGTACAGGAATGACAGAGTCCATCCAAATCATCTTGACTCCTGGACTCTGTCCACGTATTTCAAGGCTGCGTTGAAACAATGACTGGTAAATGATCCAAGACCAGCTCAGTTAATCCCTACCATTATGGCAATGAGTTGTTGTAATGCTGCACCAAATGTACAGGATCTTAGGGGCATTGGCAAACACAATGTAAGTAATTAAATGTTTGTACCCCTAATTGCACCGAATACATCTGTTTATCCTACAGCTGTTGTAAGCAGTAATCATGAGCCTATAAACCAGAGTTACACTGTTAGCACTGAGGCGGTGTCCTAGTAGGAAGACCACTTTATGCAGCTCACCCTGCACTATCAGCTCCAATGTAAATAACATGAGCAAGTCTACCTCTGATAAGCTTCCCAGTAAAGCATTAAAAACAATCAAGCAACACAGAAAAGAGCTAAATAATAGCCCCTATTAACATATGTAGCCTGAGAAACAAGGTCCATGAATTCAATAACTTGCTTGTAACAGATGACATTTACTGTATATTCTGACTATCTCTGAAACTCACTTTGATAATACCTTTGATGATACAGTGGTAGCAATACATGATTATAACGTTTACCGAAAAGACAGAAATGCCAACGGGGCGGTGTTGCCGTCTATATTCAGAACCACATTCCTTTAAAGCTTACAGACGATCTAATGTTAAATCCTGTTGAAGTAATATGGCTGCAGGTTCATCTGCTTCACCTAAAGCCCATTCTGGTGGGAAGCTGCTATAGACCAGCAAGTGCTAACAATCAGTATCTGGATAATATCTGTGAAATGCTTTACAATGTATGTGATTTCAACAGAGAGGTATATTTTCTGGGTGATTTAAATATTGACTGGCTTATCAAGCTGCCCACTCAGGAAAAAACTTCAAACTGTAACCAGTGCCTGCAACCTGGATCAGGTTGTCAGTCAACCTACCAGGGTAGTTACAAACAGCACAGGAATGACATCATCAACATGTACTGATCACATCTTTACTAACGCTGCAGATATTTGTTTTAAAGCAGTATCCAAATAGTGATCACAATATAGTAGCCATTTCTAGGAAAACCACAGTTCCAAAGGCTGGGCCTGTCACACCCTGACCATAGTTTATTTTGTATGTTTCTATGTTTTGGTTGGTCAGGGTGTGATCTGAGTGGGCATTCTATGTTGGATGTCTTGTTTGTCTATTTCTATGTCTGGCCTGATATGGTTCTCAATCAGAGGCAGGTGTTAGTCATTGTCTCTGATTGGGAACCATATTTAGGTAGCCTGGGTTTCACTGTGTGTTTGTGGGTGATTGTACCTGTCTCTGTGTTTTGCACCAGATAGAGCTGTTTTCGGTTTACGTACGTTTGTTAGTTTAATCGTGTATAGTTTCCTTATCAAATAAAATGAATCACAACTACGCTGCATTTTGGTCCGCTCCTCCTTCCCACAACGAAAGCCGTGACAGGGCCTAATATAGTGTATAAGAGGTCATACAATAAGTTTTGTATTGATTCATATGTTGATGATGTAAAGAATATTTGCTGGTCTGTGGTGTGTAATGAGGAGAAACCAGATGCTGCACTTGACGCGTTAATGAAACTACTTATTCCAGTTACTAATAAGGAGCACCCATTAAGAAAATGACTGTAAAACCTGTTAAATCCCCTTGGATTGATGAGGAATTGAAAAATGGTATGGTTGAGAGGGATGAGGCAAAGGGAATGGCAATGGCAAAAAGTCTGGCAACCCAACTGATTGGCGAACATACTGCAAATTTCAGAAATCATGTGACTAAACTAAATAAAATGAAACTACACTATGAAACAAAGATACATTATATAAAGAATTTGGGGAACCTTAAAAACCTCTTCAGAATTGATGGGTCCTTGTGGGACGGTTGAACTAACGTAGGCGAATGCGATTAGCATGAGGTTGTAAGTAACAAGAACATTTCCCAGGACATTTCCCCAGACATATCTGATATTGGCAGAAAGCTTAAACTCGTGTTAATCTAACTGCACTGTCCAATTTACAGTAGCTATTACAGTGAATTAATACCATGCTATTATTTGAGGAGAGTGCACAATTTTGAACATGAAAAATTATTTAAAAAACAATTTAGGCACATTTGGGCAGTCTTGATACAACATTTTGAACAGAAATGCAATGGTTCATTGGATCTGTCTAAATCTTTGCACATACACATACTCCATCTAGTGCCCACAATCTAAATTGCACCCGGGCTGGAATAATACATTATGGCCTTTCTCATGCATTTCAAAGATGATGGTACAAAACAATATAGAAGAACGCTTTTTTTTCTTTGTATTATCTTTTACCAGATCTTATGTGTTATATTCTACTACATTCCTTTGACATTTCCATAAACTGCAAAGTGTTTCCTTTCAAATGGTATCAAGAACATGCATATACTTGCTTCAGGGCCTGAGCTACAGGCAGTTAGATTTGGGTATGTTATTTTAGGCAATACTTGATAAAAAGGGGCAGATCCTTAAGATAATTTCCGTTTGAACAAATTAGAAACCCCCTTGTGTCCCTTGCCTGTTTCACACCTGGTAGTTTGGTGGATGTTACTGCCAGCGCTGTGTAACTTAGAGGGCAACCAGTGGGGGGTCCCGCAGGTCCCGCAGGTCTGGGAGAGTGTCTCCCTGGTCTGGGCGGGGTGTCTACTGATCTGTTGCTCTTGTATGAAGTGTCAGGGCTGCGTTTGAGAGGGATGTCCTTTAGAGTCCGGGCGAAGGTGGGCGTTGCTGCCTTGTATAGGTGGACCTGGTCATAGTGGCTGTTCAAGTCCAGGGTGGGGTGGACCAGGAAAACATTTGGTTTTCAGGCACAGTCACGGGAAATACTTGCGTTTACCCGCTGTATGGTAGCAGGGTAGAAGTCTTTCCGTGGTAGCAGGGTGGAAATAACCACTTGTGCAGTGGGGAAAGTAGAATAAGCTTTTTCAATCACTCCCTTCAGTGCTGTGGCCACCCTTTCCTGCTGTGTTCTCAGGTCGTTTCTACCTGTGTGTATTATTATGTGGTTAGGTGAACCTAGTTGGTCCTCAGACAGAAGGTCGAGGGCGCGCTGGGTGTTTGGACACCAGAGTTTAGACACACTGTGTTTGGGAAAAAAGTTTATTTTCTCGTATATATTTCCCATTTGAATCCATAAGGAGTACAATCTGTGTCTTGTGTATGTCCTCAGTGTGTTTCGGGGGTTGTCAAGAGGGCTATCAGGGTGGCTGACAGGGGGGGTGCTCAGAGAGGGTGAGATCCCCAGGGCTTGGGGTTCTTAAATTGTCTGTTCAGCTGTGATGTCGACGCTATGATCAGGGTCTGGTGCGGACTGTTCTGCTGTGGTGTCAATACATTTGTCGGGAGCTAAGGTGGGCTGTTCTGCTGGCTTCTCTGCAGGGGTGGCCACCTCTCTAATGGGTTGTTCTCTGTCACACGCCACCCCCCCTCACCTTCTCCCCCAGCAGTCTGATCCTCTCCTCTAGTGCTCTGTTCTTCTCCTGCTCTTGCTTTTTATATTGTTGAAGTTGTCTCACCACAGTCCAGAGTACAGATGTGTCTCTTTCCATCTCCAGCTCTCCGGGTCTGGTTAAGGGGATGTTGTTGTGCTGGACTGTTGTCTGGGTCTGTGCTGACTGGAGTGTAATCACCTGCTGTTCCAGCTCTACCTGCCTTACCTCCAGCTGGGTAAATGTATCCTTCATTCCAATGAGGGGGTAGTACTCTGTGCTGGGAGGTTGAATTTCCACTTGGGTTGCTCGTCTGTGGGGTTATATAATGAAGAGGTCTGGTCTGACCCACTCGGGGAGGGTGTATCTTTCTCAAGGGAGAGCTTCTCCTACTGGGCTAATGCTTTGATTAGGTGAAAGTCAAGCTGAAACTGTTTAGGGTTGCCCTGTATCATTACTGTTCCAGACTTATAGAGATGTATATTAGCTGACTCAGATTCCTCGTTGTCTAGTATCCTGAGTTTCCACCCCTTGTTAACAACCCCTCTCCTAACAGAGGGGTAGTGTGCTAATATAGCACTGTGCCATGCAAGGGGGTGGTTTGTGTGGAAGATGAGGTTGCTGATGTTCCCATTTTTATAATAGTCAGCAAAAAGTGTCTCTTGATTTTCCATTTTGTGATATTCTCTTGCATTATCATTCTTTACACACACAGGGTACTGTATTTTAATTACCTCTGAACAGCGGGAGGCAGCTTGAAAGGCCTCTCCATTTGGTAGGAGTAGACTGTTCGACTCTCCTGCCATTGTTGGGCTAAAGGGCTTTGACACCTCTCACTTGACATGTCAGTGCTAATTGAAGTTGTGTCAAGCTTGGCAGCCTTCATTTAGCATTCAGTCCTTATAAAGTAATGTAATGTATTTTTCTTCTTGGCTTTTGGAAATAAAATACAGATTCAGCTTCATTGCTTCATTGCTTCATTGCTCACTCAGTTGCAGGTTGGACGGTGTTTTCAGGTTTCTGTTGTTTTCCAGAGCATTTGCTGTATAGCGATGGAATAATAATCTTTGGTAGTTGTAAACCTTCCAGGTGATTCCGTAATTCATAATCAGGTTGTAGGTTTTGAGTTTTGATTTGGAGTCAAGGTTATGTTGTAGAGGGTATCATCCTGTATATGTCCCTGACAAAAATAATACAAGTTTATCTAACTCTAAATCTATCTTTTTTTAAGGTCATGCTGAAAAATGCAGGAGCTCATCTGATCATGACCTCTCTCTCTCTCTCTGTTTGAGTGGTGACCTCTCTCTCTCTGTCTGAGTGGTGATCTATCTATCTATCTATCTATCTATCTATCTATATCTATCTATCTATCTATCTATCTATCTATCTATCTATCTATCTATCTATCTATCTATCTATCTATCTATCTCTATGTCTCTCTCTCTTTTCTCTCTCTGACAGGATCTGTATGTCTCTCTGCCTCACAGTGTCTCTCTGCCTCTCTGTCTCTCTGTCTCTGTGTCTCTGTCTGAGTGGTGACCTCTCTCTATCTATCTATCTATCTATCTATCTATCTATCTATCTATCTATCTATCATCTATCTATCATCTATCTCTATGTCTCGATCTGTATGTCTCTCTGCCTCACAGTGTCTCTCTGCCTCTCTGTCTCTCTGTCTCTGTGTCACTCCCATCTCTCTCCCATCTCTCTATCTCTTTCTCTCTCTCATTTTCTGTCTGTCTGTCTCTCTCTCACTCTTTCTCTGCATCTCAATTCAATTCAATTCAATTCAAGGGGCTTTATTGGCATGGGAAAACATGTGTTAACATTGCCAAAGCAAGTGAGGTGGATAATATACAAAAGTGAAATAAACAATAAAAAAATAACAAAATAACATTACACATACAGAAGTTTCAAAATATTAAAGACATTACAAATGTCATATTATATATACATACAGTGTTGTAACAATGTACAACTGGTTAAAGTACACAAGCGAAAATAAATAAGCAAAATATGGGTTGTATTTACAAAGGTGTTTGTTCTTCACTGGTTGCCCGTTTCTTGTGGCAACAGGTCACAAATCTTGCTTCTGTGATGGCACACTGTGGAATTTCATATGGGAGTTTATCAAAATTGGTTTTGTTTTCAAATTCTTTGTGGATCTGTGTAATCTGAGGGAAATATGTGTCTCTAATATGGTCATACATTGGGCAGGAGGTTAGGAAGTGCAGCTCAGTTTCCACCTAATTTTGTGGGCAGTGTGCACATAGCCTGTCTTCTCTTGATAGCCATGTCTGTCTATGGCGGCCTTTCTCAATAGCAAGGCTATGCTCACTGAGTGTGAACATAGTCAAAGCTTTCCTTAAGTTTGGGTCAGTCACAGTGGTCAGGTATTCTGTCACTGTGTACTCTCTGTTTAGGGCCAAATAGCATTCTAGTTTGCTCTGTTTTTTTGTTAATTCTTTCCAATGTGTCAAGTAATTATCTTCTGGTTTTCTCATGATTTGCTTGGGTCTAATTGTGCTGCTGTCCTGGGGCTCTGTGGGGTGTGTTTGTGTTTGTGAACAGAGCCCCAGGACCATCTCTCTCTGTCCGTCTGTCTCTTTCTCTCGCTTTCTTTCTCTCTCTGCCTCTCAATTCAATTCATGGGGCTTTATTGGCCTGGGAAACATATGTTGACATTGCCAAAGAAAGTGAGGCATATAACATACAGAAGTGAAATAAACAATAAAAATGAACAGTAAACATTACACTCACAGAAGTTCCAAAAGAATAAAGACATTACAAATGTAATATTATGTATAAATACAGTGTTGTAACAATGTAACGATCTCTTTCTCTCTCACTCACTCCCTCTCTGTCTGTCTCTCTCTCAATTCAATTCAATTCAAGGGACTTTATTCTCTCCCTCTCTCTCTCTCTCCCTCTCTCTCCTTGTCTCTGCATCTCTCTCTCTCTCTGCACCTCTCTCTCTCTCCCTCTGCATCTCTCCCTCGCTCTCTCTCTCTCTCTGCATCTCTCTCTCTCCCTCTCTCTGCACCTCTCTCTCTCTCCCTCTCTCTGCATCTCTCTCTCTCTCTCTCTCTCTCTGCATCTCTCTCTCTCCCTCTCTCTGCATCTCTCTCTGCATCTCTCTCTCCCTCTCTCTGCATCTCTCTCTCTCTCTCTCTCTCCCTCTCTGCATCTATTCATCTCTCTCTCTTTCTCTCTGCATCTCTCTCCCTCTCTCTGCATCTCTCTCACTCTCCTTCTCTCACTCTCTCTCTGTCTCACTCTCTCTCTTGCTCTCTCTCTTGCTCTCTCTCTGTCTTTTTCTCACTCTCTCCCATCTCTAAGGCCACAGAGGACGCGACACATTAACTGTGATTTAACAACTTTTCCAGAAAAACATTAGGAGACTCTGATCTGAAATGTCACCACTATAAATGCCTTGTCCACATCCCATTATTTGCAACTAAATGTTAAGTGTTTATATTCACACAGTGCTACAGTGACATTTCAGAACAGGGACTTGTGTGATGGGGTGATATGCAGCAGCCACTATGTGTCATTTATGAAAATGCAAAACAAATGACAGTCTGAGGCCTCGTTAGTACCCACTACGACTTACAGCAGTCAGGTGTATCTACACTACAACTGGAGCTTGGTACGTCAGTATGTTATATCAAAATATGTTTTGCATGTACTTTGTATGGAAAGCATGATATTAATATGAGAGGCAATGGGCTATAGGAAGGAAAAAATGCAATAGGCTATAGGACATTCATATTCCCACAGTTACTATTGTGTATACATATATATATATATATATATATATATATATATATATATATATATATGAATACATACACATAATCAGCAGTATATCACCTTGCATACCACCCTGCATCCCACTGCTGACTTGCTTCTGAAGCAGAGCAGGGTTGGTCCTGGTCCAGTCCCTGGATGGGAGACCAGATGCTGCTGTAAGTTGTGTTGGAGGGCCAGTAGGAAACACTCTTTCCTGTGTCCTGACTTTCTGTGTTCACTAAAGATCCTGGGTGTTAACCCTGTAGTCTGGGCCAAATTCCCAATCTGGCCTTCATACCATCATGGCCACCTAATCATCCCCCGACTCATTCATCTCCTCTCCCCTGTAACTTTTCCCCAGGTCATTGATGTCAATGTGTTCTCAGTCAACCTGGTAAAAGAAAAAAAAAATCATTATTTGTAACACGAGTGTTGTGTTATTGTCCCATTACTCACACAGTCTAGACCCATGGACCAAATTACTGGAGGAGTTAACGTTTCATACGTCCTCTTACAATGCAAAGGCTATGAAGCCTAGCCAAGAATAATGGAGAGCTCTAGTTCTCACCCCCTTTTCTGAAAACACACGATGCTGCCCCTCTCTGTGAGCACACTTCTTGGCACCCGGGAGAGTTTGTAAGAGTGATGGACACTGACAAAACCAGACAGAGTCAAAGAAAATACAATTAGCGGGACCATTGGACAGGACAAGAGGTAGCCATTTATTTAAGCTGCCAGGTTGACAGGGTAGACGGGGGTACAGCCGTCTCCACTGCTTTTCTGTCTGTCTGGCGGCTGTAACTTATTTTGACCGATGGGCCAAAGTCTCGTAAAGGGAATAGGGTGCCATTTGGGACTCGGACTTTCTTGTTTTTATTTTTATTTTATTTCTTACTTTTTTAACCCCTCATCCCCCTCTTTGTGGAGGACAAATATCTTGTAGGGTTTCTTTTTTTTAAACACATTTTCTGCTACATATACATACATTTTCCATACACATTTACAGGACAGTACATGGTACATTTATATAAAGCAGTCACATAACAATAATACATTACCAAACATCAACATCCCACCTATCACCAATAGACCTCAGCTCTTTAATCCCGCCTCCCTCAGCCCATCCCACCTATCACCAATAGATCTCAGCTCTTTAATCCCACCTCTCTCAGCCCATCCCACCTATCACCAATAAACCTCAGCTCTTTAATCCCACCTCTCTCAGCCCATCCCACCTATCACCAATAGACCTCAACTCTTTAATCCCACCTCTCTCAGCCCATCCCACCTATCACCAATAGACCTCAGCTCTTTAATCCCACCCCTCAGCCCATCCCACCTATCACCAATAGACCTCAGCTCTTTAATCCCACCTCTCTCAGCCCATCCCACCTATCACCAATAGACCTCAGCTCTTTAATCCCACCCCTCAGCCCATCCCACCTATCACCAATAGACCTCAACTCTTTAATCCCATCCCATCCCACCTATCACCAATAGACCTCAGCTCTGTAATCCCACCTCTCTCAGCCCATTCCACCTATCACCAATAGACCTCAGCTCTTTAATCCCACCCCTCAGCTTCTCTCAGCCCATCCCACCTATCACCAATAGACCTCAGCTCTTTAATCCCACCCCTCAGCCTCTCTCAGCCCATCCCACCTATCACCAATAGACCTCAGCTCTTTAATCCCACCCCTCAGCCTCTCTCAGCCCATTCCACCTATCACCAATAGACCTCAGCTCTTTAATCCCACCTCTCTCAGCCCATCCCACCTATCACCAATAGACCTCAGCTCTTTAATCCCACCTCTCAGCCCATCCCACCTATCACCAAGACCTCAGATCCCTTTAATCCCCCCTCAGCCTCTCTCAGCCCATCCCACCTATCACCAATAGACCTCAGCTCTTTAATCTCAGCCTCTCTCAGCCCATCCCACCTATCACCAATAGACCTCAGCTCTTTAATCCCACCCTCTCAGCCCATCCCACCTATCACCAATAGACCTCAGCTCTTTAATCCCACC
>NW_027008745.1:0-75594 GCF_036934945.1 Oncorhynchus masou masou
CGTATTTGAAATAGCAGGTGATGTTGTGATGCTATTTTTGGATAGTGTATTTTCAGATTATAGTTCATGACTGATCCTTTTTTCGGTCTGTCCGACCGGTTTATAGTTGTAGTGTTGACAGTCTAAAGACCGGTTTATAGTTGTAGTGTTGACAGTCTAAAGACTAGTTTATAGTTGCAGGATTCAGTCTAAAGACTAGTTTATAGTTGTAGTGTTGACAGTCTAAAGACTAGTTTATAGTTGTCGGAGTCACAGTCTAAAGACCGGTTTATAGTTGTAGGATTCAGTCTAAAGACCCGTTTATAGTTGTAGGATTCAGTCTAAAGACTGGTTTATAGTTGTAGGAGTCACAGTCTAAAGACTAGTTTAAAGACCATTTTATAGTTGTAGTGTTGACAGTCTAAAGACCATTTTATAGTTGTAGTGTTGACAGTCTAAAGACCAGTTTATAGTTGTAGTGTTGACAGTCTAAAGACTAGTTTATAGTTGTAGGAGTCACAGTCTAAAGACTAGTTTATAGTTGTAGGAGTCACAGTCTAAAGACTAGTTTATAGTTGTAGTGTTGACAGTCTAAAGACCAGTTTATAGTTGTAGTGTTGACAGTCTAAAGACTAGTTTATAGTTGTAGGAGTCACAGTCTAAAGACTAGTTTATAGTTGTAGGAGTCACAGTCTAAAGACTAGTTTATAGTTGTAGGAGTCACAGTCTAAAGACTATTTTATAGTTGTAGTGTTGACAGTCTAAAGACCGGTTTATAGTTGTAGTGTTGACAGTCTAAAGACTAGTTTATAGTTGCAGGATTCAGTCTAAAGACTAGTTTATAGTTGTAGTGTTGACAGTCTAAAGACTAGTTTATAGTTGTCGGAGTCACAGTCTAAAGACCGGTTTATAGTTGTAGGATTCAGTCTAAAGAGCAGTTTATAGTTGTAGGAGTCACAGTCTAAAGACCCGTTTATAGTTGTAGGATTCAGTCTAAAGACTGGTTTATAGTTGTAGGAGTCACAGTCTAAAGACTAGTTTATAGTTGTAGTGTTGACAGTGACAGTCTAAAGACTAGTTTATCGTTGTAGTGTTGACAGTCTAAAGACCAGTTTATAGTTGTAGTGTTGACAGTCTAAAGAGCTGTTTATAGTTGTAGTGTTGACAGTCTAAAGACCAGTTTATAGTTGTAGTGTTGACAGTCTAAAGACTAGTTTATAGTTGTAGTGTTGACAGTCTAAAGACTAGTTTATAGTTGTAGTGTTGACAGTCTAAAGACTAGTTTATAGTTGTAGTGTTGACAGTCTAAAGACTAGTTTATAGTTGAAGTGTTGACAGTCTAAAGACTAGTTTATAGTTGTAGGAGTCACAGTCTAAAGACCGTCTGTCGCTCTCTCTACCCGTCTCCTCTCTGTCTATCTGTGACATACTCTCACAGAGTTGAAGAGATAGTGAGATAAGGGAGAGGAGTTATTTCTTGTTGCAGGCAGGTCAATGGTCACCTCATTGTGTTCTGTCAAAGAGCCCCGATGCTAACTCCCCTTAGCACCTATCAACGATAGTATCTTCTGATCGGGGCAGTGTTGCTAAGAGCCCTGATGCTAACTACCCTTAGCGCCTATCAACGATAGTATCTTCTGACCGGGGCAGTGTTGCTGTCGTTAATAGGAGCTACACCAGGAAGTCATCTCTCTTTCCCCACCTTTATCTATGATCTGTGTATTATCTTGTATAGACAGTCTGTCACCATCTCTGTCCGACACCCCCCTGATAACTCAACTTCACACTAGTTTTCGGCTATTTTCCAGTGGTAGTAAAAGTATAGATAACTTAATAGAAAGTTTCTCAAGTAAAAGTCAAAGTCACCCAGTAAAATACTACTTGAGTAAAAGTCAAAGTATTTGGTTCTAAATATACTTCAGTATAAAAAGTATAAATAATTTCATATTCCTTATTTTAATTAAGCAGACGGCACCATTTTGTTGTTTAAAAAAATGCCAGGTGCACACTTCAACACGACAAAACGACAAAAGATGCATTTGTGTTTAGTTGAGTCCGCCAGATCAGAGGCAGAAGGGAGGACCATATATTGTCTTGATAAGTGCGTGAATTACACCATTTTCATGTCCCGTCTAAGCATTCAAAATGTAACGAGTTCTGTTGGGTGTCAGGTAAAACATATAGAGAGTAAAAAGTACATTATTTTCTTTAGGAATGTAGTAAAGTGAAAGTAGTCAAAAATATAAATACCAAAGTAACGATAACCTCCCCAAAAATGTATTTTTTTAAACTTAAGTACTTTACACCACTGACTATTTCCCAATAACACCGAGCAGCCTGGAGGTGATCTGGAGTGGAGAGTTTATAAAAATAGGAAATTGAATAAGTTAAAGATCGCCTTGTATTCTTCTTTTACTTAACACTTATTTTCCTTAATTGTTGGTTAAGGGCTTGTAAAGGAAGCATCCCACTGTTGCATTCGGCGCATGTGACAAACCAAATGTGATTTGATTTTGCGCTATTGTTTTGTTGTCAATAACATGCTGATAAGAACTTACTCTCTTATCAGCTCTTGGACTTTGGTAACCTTGCACCTACTGTTGTGTGAATGGTATTGTTAATCAACTTAGAACTCTAAAACCAACCCTTTAGAATTTGAAGTAGTGTATTTCTTCACGCAACACTCGCTACCAGTAAAGCTGTAGCTTGCTACTATAACTCCAGAGAAACTAGACTTTTGGCACTCTGCAGTGCTCTACTCCAAAGCGACCATTTTGGGTCTGTGTGTGTCTGTGCGCCTTCGAGAGGAAGTGGTGCAACTCGTTTCCTGCAGCCCCCCGAATACACACAGCGAGAAGAGGGGAAAAGCAGCAGCAACATAAAAAATAAAAAAAGGTTTGCGAGTGAAGAAAATGGCTGATCGTACAGGACAAATGGCTCTCCTTGTAAAAGCGACAAAAATGCATTGAATTTCTTTAGCCTTTTTTTTACAGCCGGCTTCCATTTCAACTCTGTTACACTTTACATGTTATGAGGTAAGGCTCTTTTTTTTAATACGTTTTCCAGGTTGTGTAATCGTGCTTTTTTTCCTAGCCAGTATCGATGTGTTACGCAGCTCACCGGGCAACCAGGAAAGCTTGTCGTAGTTCAGTTTGCCCGCTGTTGGTTAGCATGTTAGCATGCTAGCCAGCTGTTGGTTAGCATGTTAGCATGCTAGCCATTGAGCCCGCTTGTATTAACGTGTTAGCATGTTAGCCATTGTGCCCGCTTGTATTAACGTGTTAGCCATTGAGCCCGCTTGTATTAACGTGTTAGCTTCATAGTCGGTAGTTACGCGGTAGTGTGTTTTTTCATGGAAGAAAATGACGAAAAGACTTGTTTTTAAAAAAAGTATCGAAAGGTTAGATTGAAATGCACTGTACGATTTGATTAGTTAATATTACCGGTATGTGGATGACCCGGTCTGAAACTTTTTGTTAGCTAACTAAATGTTGGCTACGCTGCAGTCGGTGGTGCAGAATTTAAAGGGCGTCAAATATAAGGCGATTTTTCTTCGGTAACTTAGTTTCATCCCTACTGCCAACACAAAGATGTTAATATTTCTCCTTTAACTGTTTGATCGATTGTGATTTAGTTTTTACCATAGCTAGTTAAAAGGTGTTTTGTTAGTTTATGCTAACTGCTAGTTAGCATAAATCCAACCCAAGTCGTCGCTAGGATACGCGGCTGCAGAATCTGTAAAATAAAAATAAATCATGAATGTCCTCACTGTAAACCATGGCACAGGTTTATTAACAAATAACTTTTTTTATTTTTAGTGTGCAACATCTCCTATTTGTCCTTGGGGTTGTTTTGATAGCCAGCAAGCTATTGTCGCTGTGTGCCAGACTGTATTTTTAGCTAGCCTGTTAGTTAGCTAACAAGAGGTTTTATGCACAGGAGTAGCCTAGCTAGCTAGTTATCGATTTTTGCTGCACTGTTATTAAACCAAACAAGTGCTTCCTAAAGTAGTCAGTTAATATATACATTGTTGCACCGTGTGAATGAAACACCTTTTGCACAGCTAATCGGTACAGTCTGTGGCCCATGTTAAGCTGCTAGCAAGCCAGCTAATGGCAGATCAACACCAAACTTTAACCCTCTATTTTCCTTTCAGACTAGTTAGGGTGGAAGGCTTAAACTCTTAACGTTTGGCTAGCTGACTCAATAAGGGTTCAACTGCAGCCAGCAATTCGGGGCGTTCCTGTATCTGCAGGAACCCCTCTTTATACTTCTATTGGTCTTTTTTTTTTTTTTTTAAGCTATTAGTGAAGTACATAGGCGGGAGGCCGGGGCGCTCCAGTTCAGTAGATGGCGGTAATGCGCCATAACATTGGATGCCAACTACCGATAAACCCCACAGAAGAGGCGGGCGCAATAACTGTAGCTAGCAAAATGTAACCGATGTTGAATGGCTAGCCGCTTTTGGGGAGCGATGGGTAACGATGCTTTGGGGGTGGCTGTTGTCGATGTGTGCAGGTTTTTTTTTTTTTTTTTTACCTTTATTTTACTAGGCAAGTCAGTTAAGAACAAATTCTTATTTTCAATGACAGCCTAGGAACAGTGGGTTAACTGCCTGTTCAGGGGCAGAACGACAGATTTGTACCTTGTCAGCTCGGGGGTTTGAACTTGCAACCTTTTGGTTACAAGTCCAACGCTCTAACAACTAGGCTACCCTGCCACCCCATGGCCCCTACCTGTGCTCGAACCAGGGACGAGGAGAGGGACGGAAGCTATACTGTTACATATTGCTAGTACACACCGATAGTGACCTTTTTCCCACAGTTCTGTTAACGACGTTGATAGCAGGCGTGTGCTTGCTTAGCCAGGAGCGTGGTGTCACTGGCTAGTTTGCGCGCGGTGTCGATGGCAAGCTTGGGCGCGGGGTCGCTCCAGCCTCACGCCTGCTGTACTAGTGGGAGGTGGGGGCTACCGGTGCCGGTAGACTGTTTTCCCACATTTCTGTTATGATTTTTCGGGAGGGGGGCAGGAAATCTCGGGTCAAATTGACTGGGCCTGAGCTGTACGTTAACTGTCTGTGGCACAATCCGTTAGTGCGCTGTACTAAAACTCTCAGCCCCAGTTAATTTGACACCAAGAGATTTGCTGCCACAACAAATATTGCATGAAGCTCCTTTTAACATCTCTATGTGGTCAACATGCTCATTGGCTCTGCCCAGGCCCATAGTACATCATGTACTAGGTGACATGTAGTAGGCAAACCCTGTTTTGGTCACTTCTGGTAAATCATCAAAAATAAATACATTGTAGCCAGGGTATGAAGTGTTATTTTGGGTTCAACAGCCACTGTGGAAAATAGATAAATCAAAATGTTTCTAATGTTTGTTTCTAAAAACAAATCTTTTATGAATAAGAGGTAGATATGGAATGCTCTAACTAGATAAATGGAGTTAATGAACTGACTGGTCTTTGCCAGGAGAGTTTATTAGTGAGCAGGATAAATGAACTGACTGGTCTTTGCCAGGAGAGTGTATTAGTGAGCAGGATAAATGAACTGACTGGTCTTTGCCAGGAGAGTTTATTAGTGAGCAGGGTAAATGAACTGTCTGGTCTTTGCCAGGAGAGTTTATTAGTGAGCAGGGTAAATGAACTGACTGGTCTTTGACAGGAGAGTTTATTAGTGAGCAGGGTAAATGAACTGACTGGTCTTTGACAGGAGAGTTTATTAGTGAGCAGGATAAATGAACTGACTGGTCTTTGACAGGAGAGTTTATTAGTGAGCAGGATAAATGAACTGACTGGTCTTTGACAGGATAGTTTATTAGTGAGCAGGATAAATTAACTGACTGGTCTTTGTTTTGACTGGGGAGTTTAATCATTCATTTATATATATTTTTTTATTTAACCTTAACTTACTTGCCTATTTAAATGAAGAGCAACTTCTTATTTACAATGACTGCCTACCCCAGGTCAAACCCGAACGGCCCCAGGTCAAACCCGAACGGCCCCAGGTCAAACGCCGGAGCCAATTGTGCGCCGCCCCACAATTCTCCCAATCACGGCCTGATGTGATACAGCCTGGATTCAAACCAGGGTCTGTAGTGACACCTCTTGCTCTGAGATGCAGCGATCTTCGACCTCTGTGCCTCTCGGGAGCAGATTAGTGAACTGACCCATCTTTCTTTTTTCCCTCTTTTTTTAGAGCTCTCAATACAAGCTGTTGCCAACAAAGAAACAACCTCAAGAGTCAAAACAGGTGAGCCCTGGGCCTGTGTGTGGTTTATTTATAGAGCCCTGGGCCTGTGTGGGGTTTATTTATAGAGCCCTGGGCCTGTGTGTGGTTTATTTATAGAGCCCTGGACCTGTGTGGGGTTTATTTATAGAGCCCTGGGCCTGTGTGTGGTTTATTTATAGAGCCCTGGACCTGTGTGGGGTTTATTTATAGAGCCCTGGGCCTGTGTGTGGTTTATTTATAGAGCCCTGGGCCTGTGTGTGGTTTATTTATAGAGCCCTGGACCTGTGTGGGGTTTATTTATAGAGCCCTGGACCTGTGTGTGGTTTATTTATAGAGCCCTGGACCTGTGTGGGGTTTATTTATAGAGCCCTGGACCTGTGTGGGGTTTATTTATAGAGACCTGGACCTGTGTGGGGTTTATTTATAGAGCCCTGGATCTGTGTGGGGTTTATTTATAGAGCCCTGGACCTGTGTGGGGTTTATTTATAGAGCCCTGGACCTGTGTGGGGTTTATTTATAGAGCCCTGGACCTGTGTGTGGTTTATTTATAGAGCCCTGGACCTGTGTGGGGTTTATTTATAGAGCCCTGGATCTGTGTGGGGTTTATTTATAGAGCCCTGGGCCTGTGTGTGGTTTATTTATAGAGCCCTGGACCTGTGTGTGGTTTATTTATAGAGCCCTGGACCTGTGTGGGGTTTATTTATAGAGCCCTTGACCTGTGTGTGGTTTATTTATAGAGACCTGGACCTGTGTGGGGTTTATTTATAGAGCCCTGGACCTGTGTGGGGTTTATTTATAGAGCCCTGGACCTGTGTGGGGTTTATTTATAGAGCCCTGGACCTGTGTGGGGTTTATTTATAGAGCCCTGGACCTGTGTGGGGTTTATTTATAGAGCCCTGGGCCTGTGTGGGGTTTATTTATAGAGACCTGGACCTGTGTGGGGTTTATTTATAGAGCCCTGGACCTGTGTGGGGTTTATTTATAGAGACCTGGACCTGTGTGGGGTTTATTTATAGAGCCCTGGACCTGTGTGTGTGCCTGCCTGGCCTTTTCCTGTATGTGTGTGTGTGTGCCTGTGTGTAGGGGGGAGGACATCAATGTGTGTGTGTGTGTGTGTGTGTGTGCATACTGGAGGTAAAGTCTGGTACAAGCAGCACATGCAGTTCCGTTGTCATGTAGCGCCCGAGCGGCCAGGCCCCCCTGCTGAGTCAGCGCTGCTGTTTTAAAGGCTGAATGAAACCTGCTGTCACACTTTTGTTGTGGACGGCTGTTTGTGTAGCTCATTGTAGTCGTACAGTTCATGTGGAGACAAAAGACCTGTGACCCCCCCCCCCCCCTAGCCACCCCTGTTCCTATCTCCAGCACCTACCCACCCCTCTTCCAATCCCCCAGGTCTTACCCTGACCCCCTACCCACCCCTCTTCCAATCCCCCAGGTCTTACCCTGACCCCCTACCCACCCCTCTTCCAATCCCCCAGGTCTTACCCTGACCCCCTACCCACCCCTCTTCCAATCCCCCAGGTCTTACCCTGACCCCCTACCCACCCCTCTTCCAATCCCCCAGTCCCTACCCTGTCCCCTGACCATATCCCCAACTCCTACCAGGTCCCCTGCCCCCCATCCCCACCTCCTACCCCAGGTCCTACCCTGTGCCCTGACCCCCAGGTCCTACCCTGTGCCCTGACCCCCAGGTCCTACCCCATCCCCAGGTCCTACCCCATCCCCCAGGTCCTACCCCGTCCCCTGACCCCCATCCCCCAGTCCCTACCCTGTCCCCTGACCATATCCCCAACTCCTACCAGGTCCCCTGCCCCCCATCCCCACCTCCTACCCCAGGTCCTACCCTGTGCCCTGACCCCCATCCCCCAGTCCCTACCCTGTCCCCTGACTATATCCCCAACTCCTACCAGGTCCCCTGCCCCCCATCCCCACCTCCTACCCCAGGTCCTACCCTGTGCCCTGACCCCCAGGTCCTACCCTGTGCCCTGACCCCCAGGTCCTACCCCATCCCCAGGTCCTACCCCATCCCCAGGTCCTACCCCATCCCCCAGGTCCTACCCCATCCCCAGGTCCTACCCCATCCCCCAGGTCCTACCCCATCCCCCAGGTCCTACCCCATCCCCCAGGTCCTACCCCATCCCCCAGGTCCTACCCCATCCCCCAGGTCCTACCCCATCCCCAGGTCCTACCCCATCCCCAGGTCCTACCCCATCCCCCAGGTCCTACCCCATCCCCAGGTCCTACCCCATCCCCACGGTCCTACCCCCTCCCCCAGGTCCTACCCCGTCCCCAGGTCCTACCCCATCCCCAGGTCCTACCCCGTCCCCAGGTCCTACCCCATCCCCAGGTCCTACCCCATCCCCAGGTCCTACCCCATCCCCCAGCGTCTACCCCGTCCCCTGACCCCCGTCCCCCAGGTCCTACCCCATCCCCCAGCGTCTACCCCGTCCCCTGACCCCATCCGCCAGCGTCTACCCCGTCCCCTGACCCCATCCCCCAGGTCCTACCCCATCCCCTGACCCCATCCCCCAGCGTCTACCCCGTCCCCTGACCCCCATCCCCCAGGTCCTACCCCATCCCCCAGCGTCTACCCCGTCCCCTGACCCCATCCCCCAGGTCCTACCCCATCCCCTGACCCCATCCCCCAGCGTCTACCCCGTCCCCTGACCCCCATCCCCCAGCGTCTACCCCATCCCCAGGTCCTACCCCATCCCCAGGTCCTACCCCATCCCCCAGGTCCTACCCCGTCCCCTGACCCCCATCCCCCAGGTCCTACCCCATCCCCCAGCGTCTACCCCGTCCCCTGACCCCATCCCCCAGGTCCTACCCCGTCCCCTGACCCCCATCCCCCAGGTCCTACCCCGTCCCCTGACCCCCATCCCCCAGGTCCTACCCCATCCCCAGGTCCTACCCCATCCCCTGACCCCATCCCCCAGCGTCTACCCCGTCCCCTGACCCCCGTCCCCAGGTCCTACCCCATCCCCTGACCCCATCCCCCAGCGTCTACCCCGTCCCCTGACCCCCGTCCCCCAGGTCCTACCCCATCCCCCAGCGTCTACCCCGTCCCCTGACCCCCATCCCCCAGGTCCTACCCCGTCCCCTGACCCCCATCCCCCAGGTCCTACCCCATCCCCAGGTCCTACCCCATCCCCCAGCGTCTACCCCGTCCCTTGACCCCCGTCCCCCAGGTCCTACCCCATCCCCCAGCGTCTACCCCGTCCCCTGACCCCCATCCCCCAGGTCCTACCCCATCCCCCAGGTCCTACCCCATCCCCCAGGTCCTACCCCATCCCCAGGTCCTACCCCATCCCCAAGTACTACCCCATCCCCAGGTCCTACCCCATCCCCCAGGTCCTACCCCATCCCCTGACCCCAAGTCCTACCCCATCCCCCAGGTCCTACCCCATCCCCCAGGTCCTACCCCATCCCCCAGGTCCTACCCCATCCCCCAGCGTCTACCCCATCCCAAGACCCCATCCCCTGACCCCCAGGTCCTACCCCCATCCCCCAGGTCCTACCCCCATCCCCCAGCGTCTACCCCATCCCCCAGGTCCTACCCCATCCCCCAGCATCTACCCCATCCCCTGACCCCAAGTCCTACCACATCCCCCAGCGTCTACCCCATCCCCCAGGTCCTACCCCATCCCCCAGGTCCTACCCCATCCCCCAGCGTCTACCCCATCCCAAGACCCCATCCCCTGACCCCCAGGTCCTACCCCCATCCCCCAGGTCCTACCCCCATCCCCCAGCGTCTACCCCATCCCCCAGGTCCTACCCCATCCCCCAGCATCTACCCCATCCCCTGACCCCAAGTCCTACCCCATCCCCCAGCGTCTACCCCATCCCCCAGGTCATACCCCATCCCCCAGGTCCTACCCCATCCCCCAGCGTCTACCCCATCCCAAGACCCTGACCCCCAGGTCCTACCCCCATCCCCCAGGTCCTACCCCCATCCCCCAGGTCCTACCCGCAACCCCCACATCCCCCAGGTCCTACCCCCATCCCCCAGGTCCTACCCCATCCCCCAGCGTCTACCCCGTCCCCTGACCCCCGTCCCCCAGGTCCTACCCCATCCCCCAGCGTCTACCCCGTCCCCTGACCCCATCCCCCAGGTCCTACCCCATCCCCCAGTGTCTACCCCATCCCCCAGCGTCTACCCCATCCCCTGACCCCATCCCCCAGCGTCTACCCCGTCCCCTGACCCCCATCCCCAGGTCCTACCCCATCCCCTGACCCCATCCCCCAGCGTCTACCCCGTCCCCTGACCCCCATCCCCAGGTCCTACCCCATCCCCCAGCGTCTACTCCCATCCCCTGACCCCATCCCCCAGCGTCTACCCCGTCCCCTGACCCCCATCCCCAGGTCCTACCCCATCCCCTGACCCCATCCCCCAGCGTCTACCCCGTCCCTGTGGGTCCCTGGAGCAGCCGGTTTGACCCAGTGGGTCCCTGGAGCAGCCGGTTTGACCCCGTGGTCTCTGGAGCAGCCGGTTTGACCCCGGGGGTCTCTGGAGCAGCCGGTTTGACCCCGGGGGTCCCTGGAGCAGCCGGTTTGACCCCGTGGGTCCCTGGAGCAGCCGGTTTGACCCCGTGGGTCCCTGGAGCAGCCGGTTTGACCCCGTGGGTCCCTGGAGCATCCGGTTTGACCCCGTGGTCCCTGGAGCAGCCGGTTTGACCACGTGGTCCCTGGAGCAGCCGGTTTGACCCCGTGGGTCCCTTGAGCAGCCGGTTTGACCCCGTGGTCTCTGGAGCAGCCGGTTTGACCCCGGTGGCCTCTGGAGCAGCCGGTTTGACCCCGGTGGCCTCTGGAGCAGCCGGTTTGACCCCGGTGGCCTCTGGAGCAGCCGGTTTGACCCCGTGGGTCCCTGGAGCAGCCGGTAGGACTTGTGGTGCGTTTTAGTGTCTAAGTATTGAGCCGTGGTGGAGGGGGCATTGAGCCGTGGTGGAGGGGGCATTGAGCCGTGGTGGAGGGGGCATTGAGCCGTGGTGGAGGGGGCATTGAGCCGTGGTGGAGGGGGCATTGAGCCGTGGTGGAGGGGGCATTGAGCCGTGGTGGAGGGGGCAGTAGTGTGTCTGTGGTGGAGGGGGCAGTAGTGTGTCTGGTGGAGGGGGCAGTAGTGTTTCTGTGGTGGAGTGGGCATTGAGACGTGGTGGAGGGGGCATTGAGCCGTGGTGGAGGGGGCAGTAGTGTGTCTGTGGTGGAGGGGGCAGTAGTGTGTCTGTGGTGGAGGGGGCAGTAGTGTGTCTGGTGGAGGGGGCAGTAGTGTTTCTGTGGTGGAGTGGGCATTGAGACGTGGTGGAGGGAGCAGTAAGCCGTGGTGGAGGGGGCAGTAGTGTGTCTGTGGTGGAGGGGGCATTGAGCCGTGGTGGAGGGGGCATTGAGACGTGGTGGAGTGGGCATTGAGACGTGGTGGATGGGGCAGTAAGCTGTGGTGGAGGGGGCAGTAGTGTTTCTTTGGTGGAGTGGGCATTGAGACGTGGTGGAGGAGGCATTGAGACGTGGTGGAGGGGGCATTGAGCCGTGGTGGAGGGGGCAGTAGTGTGCCTGTGGTGGAGGGGGCATTGAGCCGTGGTGGAGGGGGCATTGAGACGTGGTGGAGGGGGCAGTAGTGTGTCTGTGGTGGAGGGGGCAGTAGTGTGTCTGTGGTGGAGGGGGCATTGAGACGTGGTGGAGGGGGCATTGAGACGTGGTGGAGGGGGCATTGAGCCGTGGTGGAGGGGGCAGTAAGCTGTGGTGGAGGGGGCAGTAGTGTTTCTTTGGTGGAGTGGGCATTGAGACGTGGTGGAGGGGGCATTGAGCCGTGGTGGAGGGGGCATTGAGCCGTGGTGGAGTGGGCATTGAGACGTGGTGGAGTGGGCATTGAGACGTGGTGGAGGGGGCAGTAGTGTGCCTGTGGTGGAGGGGGCATTGAGCCGTGGTGGAGGGGGCATTGAGACGTGGTGGAGTGGGCATTGAGACGTGGTGGAGGGGGCAGTAGTGTGCCTGTGGTGGAGGGGGCATTGAGCCGTGGTGGAGGGGGCATTGAGACGTGGTGGAGTGGGCATTGAGACGTGGTGGAGGGGGCAGTAGTGTGCCTGTGGTGGAGGGGGCATTGAGCCGTGGTGGAGGGGGCATTGAGACGTGGTGGAGGGGGCATTGAGACGTGGTGGAGGGGGCATTGAGCCGTGGTGGAGTGGGCAGTAGTGTGTCTGTGGTGGAGTGGGCATTGAGCCGTGGTGGAGGGGGCATTGAGCCGTGGTGGAGTGGGCATTGAGACGTGGTGGAGTGGGCATTGAGACGTGGTGGAGGGGGCAGTAGTGTGCCTGTGGTGGAGGGGGCATTGAGCCGTGGTGGAGGGGGCATTGAGACGTGGTGGAGGGGGCATTGAGACGTGGTGGAGGGGGCATTGAGCCGTGGTGGAGGGGGCAGTAGTGTGTCTGTGGTGGAGGGGGCATTGAGACGTGGTGGAGGGGGCAGTAAGCCATGGTGGAGGGGGCAGTAGTGTGTCTGTGGTGGAGGGGGCATTGAGCCGTGGTGTAGGGGGCATTGAGTCGTGGTGGAGGGGGCATTGAGCCGTGGTGGAGGGGGCATTGAGCCGTGGTGGAGGGGGCATTGAGCCGTGGTGGAGGGGGCATTGAGTCGTGGTGGAGGGGGCATTGAGCCGTGGTGGAGGGGGCATTGAGACGTGGTGGAGGGGGCAGTAGTGTGTCTGTGGTGGAGTGGGCATTGAGACGTGGTGGAGTGGGCATTGAGACGTGGTGGAGGGGGCATTGAGCCGTGGTGGAGGGGGCATTGAGCCGTGGTGGAGGGGGCATTGAGACGTGGTTGAGGGGGCAGTAGTGTGTCTGTGGTGGAGGGGGCATTGAGCCGTGGTGGAGGGGGCATTGAGCCGTGGTGGAGGGGGCATTGAGCCGTGGTGGAGGGGGCATTGAGACGTGGTGGAGGGGGGCAGTAGTGTGTTTGTGGTGGAGGGGGCATTGAGCCGTGGTGGAGGGGGCATTGAGCCGTGGTGGAGGGGGCATTGAGCCGTGGTGGAGGGGGCAGTAGTGTGTTTGTGGTGGAGGGGGCATTGAGACGTGGTGGAGGGGGCAGTAGTGTGTCTGTGGTGGAGGGGGCATTGAGCCGTGGTGGAGGGGGCATTGAGACGTGGTGGAGGGGGCAGTAGTGTGTCTGTGGTGGATGGGGCATTGAGCCGTGGTGGAGGGGGCAGTAGTGTGTCTGTGGTGGAGTTGGCATTGAGACGTGGTGGAGGGAGCATTGAGCCGTGGTGGAGGGGGCATTGAGCCGTGGTGGAGGGGGCAGTAGTGTGTCTGTGGTGTAGGGGGCATTGAGACGTGGTGGAGTTGGCATTGAGACGTGGTGGAGTGGGCAGTAGTGTGTCTGTGGTGGAGTGGGCATTGAGCCGTGGTGGAGGGGGCATTGAGCCGTGGTGGAGTGGGCATTGAGACGTGGTGGAGTGGGCATTGAGACGTGGTGGAGGGGGCAGTAGTGTGCCTGTGGTGGAGGGGGCATTGAGCCGTGGTGGAGGGGGCATTGAGACGTGGTGGAGGGGGCATTGAGACGTGGTGGAGGGGGCATTGAGCCGTGGTGGAGGGGGCAGTAGTGTGCCTGTGGTGGAGAGGGCATTGAGCCGTGGTGGAGGGGGCATTGAGACGTGGTGGAGGGGGCAGTAGTGTGTCTGTGGTGGAGGGGGCAGTAGTGTTTCTGTGGTGGAGGGGGCATTGAGACGTGGTGGAGGGGGCATTGAGACGTGGTGGAGGGGGCATTGAGCCGTGGTGGAGGGGGCAGTAAGCTGTGGTGGAGGGGGCAGTAGTGTTTCTTTGGTGGAGTGGGCATTGAGACGTGGTGGAGGGGGCATTGAGCCGTGGTGGAGTGGGCAGTAGTGTGTCTGTGGTGGAGTGGGCATTGAGCCGTGGTGGAGGGGGCATTGAGCCGTGGTGGAGTGGGCATTGAGACGTGGTGGACTGGGCATTGAGACGTGGTGGAGGGGGCAGTAGTGTGCCTGTGGTGGAGGGGGCATTGAGCCGTGGTGGAGGGGGCATTGAGACGTGGTGGAGGGGGCATTGAGACGTGGTGGAGGGGGCATTGAGCCGTGGTGGAGGGGGCAGTAGTGTGTCTGTGGTGGAGGGGGCATTGAGACGTGGTGGAGGGGGCAGTAAGCCATGGTGGAGGGGGCAGTAGTGTGTCTGTGGTGGAGGGGGCATTGAGCCGTGGTGTAGGGGGCATTGAGTCGTGGTGGAGGGGGCATTGAGCCGTGGTGGAGGGGGCATTGAGCCGTGGTGGAGGGGGCATTGAGTCGTGGTGGAGGGGGCATTGAGCCGTGGTGGAGGGGGCATTGAGACGTGGTGGAGGGGGCAGTAGTGTGTCTGTGGTGGAGTGGGCATTGAGACGTGGTGGAGTGGGCATTGAGACGTGGTGGAGGGGGCATTGAGCCGTGGTGGAGGGGGCATTGAGCCGTGGTGGAGGGGGCATTGAGACGTGGTGGAGGGGGCAGTAGTGTGTCTGTGGTGGAGTGGGCATTGAGACGTGGTGGAGTGGGCATTGAGACGTGGTGGAGGGGGCATTGAGCCGTGGTGGAGGGGGCATTGAGCCGTGGTGGAGGGGGCATTGAGACGTGGTGGAGGGGGCAGTAGTGTGTTTGTGGTGGAGGGGGCATTGAGCCGTGGTGGAGGGGGCATTGAGCCGTGGTGGAGGGGGCATTGAGCCGTGGTGGAGGGGGCAGTAGTGTGTTTGTGGTGGAGGGGGCATTGAGACGTGGTGGAGGGGGCAGTAGTGTGTCTGTGGTGGAGGGGGCATTGAGCCGTGGTGGAGGGGGCATTGAGCCGTGGTGGAGGGGGCATTGAGACGTGGTGGAGGGGGCAGTAGTGTGTCTGTGGTGGAGTGGGCATTGAGCCGTGGTGGAGGGGGCATTGAGCCGTGGTGGAGGGGGCATTGAGACGTGGTGGAGGGGGCAGTAGTGTGTCTGTGGTGGAGGGGGCATTGAGCCGTGGTGGAGGGGGCATTGAGACGTGGTGGAGGGGGCAGTAGTGTGTCTGTGGTGGATGGGGCATTGAGCCGTGGTGGAGGGGGCAGTAGTGTGTCTGTGGTGGAGTTGGCATTGAGACGTGGTGGAGGGAGCATTGAGCCGTGGTGGAGGGGGCATTGAGACGTGGTGGAGGGGGCAGTAGTGTGTCTGTGGTGGAGGGGGCATTGAGCCGTGGTGGAGGGGGCATTGAGACGTGGTGGAGGGGGCAGTAGTGTGTCTGTGGTGGATGGGGCATTGAGCCGTGGTGGAGGGGGCAGTAGTGTGTCTGTGGTGGAGT
The DNA here is from genome assembly GCF_036934945.1 of Oncorhynchus masou masou. Lineage (NCBI taxonomy): Eukaryota > Metazoa > Chordata > Actinopteri > Salmoniformes > Salmonidae > Oncorhynchus > Oncorhynchus masou. Next base: position 15,496 of record NW_027008745.1, read on the forward strand.
TGGCATTGAGACGTGGTGGAGGGAGCATTGAGCCGTGGTGGAGGGGGCATTGAGCCGTGGTGGAGGGGGCAGTAGTGTGTCTGTGGTGTAGGGGGCATTGAGACGTGGTGGAGTTGGCATTGAGACGTGGTGGAGGGGGCAGTAGTGTGTCTGTGGTGGAGGGGGCATTGAGACGTGGTGGAGGGGGCATTGAGACGTGGTGGAGGGGGATTGAGCCGTGGTGGAGGGGGCATTGAGCCGTGGTGGAGGGGGCAGTAGTGTGTCTGTGGTGGAGTGGGCATTGAGCCGTGGTGGAGGGGGCAGTAGTGTGTCTGTGGTGGAGGGGGCATTGAGCCGTGGTGGAGGGGGCATTGAGCCGTGGTGGAGGGGGCATTGAGCCGTGGTGGAGGGGGCAGTAGTGTGTCTGTGGTGGAGTTGGCATTGAGACGTGGTGGAGGGAGCATTGAGCAGTGGTGGAGGGGGCATTGAGCCGTGGTGGAGGGGGCAGTAGTGTGTCTGTGGTGTAGGGGGCATTGAGACGTGGTGGAGTTGGCATTCAGCCGTGGTGGAGGGGGCAGTAGTGTGTCTGTGGTGGAGTTGGCATTGAGACGTGGTGGAGGGGGCATTGAGACGTGGTGGAGGGGGGATTGAGCCGTGGTGGAGGGGGCATTGAGCCGTGGTGGAGGGGGCATTGAGCCGTGGTGGAGGGGGCATTGAGACGTGGTGGAGGGGGGATTGAGCCGTGGTGGAGGGGGCGTTGAGCCGTGGTGGAGGGGGCGTTGAGCCGTGGTGGAGGGGGCGTTGAGCCGTGGTGGAGGGGGCGTTGAGCCGTGGTGGAGGGGGCGTTGAGCCGTGGTGGAGGGGGCGTTGAGCCGTGGTGGAGGGGGCGTTGAGCCGTGGTGGAGGGGGCAGTAGTGTAGTGAAGCTGCTAGGTGTCAGACTGGCCTTTTTGTTCCCTTGGTGACCCTGAAGTCAACAAACTTTGAGTTCCCACGCTCGACCTGCTTCTCCAGAAAGACCTCACCTTTCAACTCCCTCTTTATAGGCAGAGACGGGGGTTAGACTGAAAATGTTTTCGATTAATCGTTGGCTTAAACAACCCCAGAACCAAGTATTGGAGCCTGGCCAAAAGTAGCAATACATTTCGTAGGGGGTGGGGTGCACGGCGTAGGGGGCGGGGTGCACGGCGTAGGGTGCACTACGTAGGGAGTAGGGCGCACCCTATTACGGAATAGAAACATGTTCTGGTCAGGAGCCCCAGAGACGGTTCCCAGTAGTCGGAGCCGCGCCCCCCCCCCAGGAACACAAGGCCCTTGTGTGGTGTAAATAGACCTAACGTCTCCCTCCCCACTCTGCCTCTTCAGGGAACCAGCCCATAGAAGACAGAACAGTGGATGGAAGAGCGCGAGAGAGAGTGAAGAGGAAGGAGGTTAAGATACAGGGGCTGGTCAACAGGTAAGAACCTTTTTTTTTTTTGATATTTGACATCATCAACATCATCATCATCATCATCATTTGGGGCGGCAGCGTAGCCTAGTGGAGCGTTGGACTAGTAACCGAAAGGTTGCAAGTTCAAATCCCCGAGCTGACAAGGTACTTAAACCACTTAACCCTCTTAGGCCGTTATTGAAAATAAGAATGTGTTCTTAAACCTCTCGGGGATATATGGCCAACATCCAGGGAAAATGCAGAACGCCAAATTCAAATAAATTACTATAAAAATATAACTTTGATGGAATCACACATTCAATATACCAAATTAAAGCTTCACTTGTTGTCAATCCAGCCAATAGGTCAGATTTCAAAAACGCTTTACAGCGAAAGCAAACGATTGCGATTATCTGAGGATAGCACCCTCAGTAAACAAAGAAATGAGAATTTGTTCTTAACTGACTTGCCTAGTTAAAAAGACGTAGAATAATGATAATAAAAATCAACATAACACCCAGTTTTTAGAATTCTGTTGATATTGATGTCTAATCTACACTATTGGCTGTCCTCTATTTGAACCCTCCCCTTTTGGCCCTTTGAAGAGCCAATAGATTCTCTGCCACGGGTTAGATGTTCTGTTGTTGTGGTCTGAACCATTTTAGAAGTGTTTTATTTTTTATAGAGATTTGAAACTGTGACGTGATTTAGAAACGTGTTGTTCTCTGAACATGGTCTTCAACAACAACAACACAATGCTGCTATTATCTTGAGGTTTCCGTGGTAACACAAGTAGCCTTGGCCCCCGGCTCAGCCCGGTAGCCTTTGCCCAGCGTCCGCTCTTCTGTTTGACCCGACATCGTTTTTCCAGGCAGGCGGGGGCCCCCTGAGACAACATCATTCAATTGGTTTTGAGAAGGTTAGATGTCCCTCCCCCCTCTGATCTTCTCATCTAATTGGTTTTGAGAAGGTGGTGAGGAAAGAGAACGTGAGAAATCAAGGAAATGACATTTAAAAAAAAGAAATTTTGAATTCTTAAATTTTTAGGCCTACTTCCTTTTTAATTGAGGAAATGGAACAGAATTGACCCGCTGAACTCTGGTGGGAGAACCAATGGAACCGGGGGGCAGTGTGCCCAGACGAGGCCAGTGGGTTAGTTTTACTGGTTGGAGTGATACATTTGATCATAAGGCAGGGTTTGAGTCAGGAGTGGGTCTCAGTAGCAGAGTTAACTTATCCTCCTGTCTTAGACAGCCACAGCCGGGTCCCCAACACAGAGTAGCTACTAGCTAGGTACATGTCGTTAGCCTAGCTGTTCTACAGGGTAGCTTCTAGCTAGTTACATGTTGTTAGCCAAGCTGTTCTGCAGGGTAGCTTCTAGCTAGTTACATGTTGTTAGCCTAGCTGTTCTACAGGGTAGCTACTAGCTAGTTACATGTCGTTAGCCCAGCTGTTCTGCAGGGTAGCTACTAGCTAGGTACATGTTGTTTAGCCTAGCTGTTCTGCAGGGAAGCCAGTAGCTAGTTACATGTTGTTAGCCTAGCTGTTCTGCAGGGAAGCCATTAGCTGGTTATGTGTTGTTAGCCTAGCTGTTCTACAGGGTAGCTACTAGCTAGTTACATGTCGTTAGCCCAGCTGTTCTGCAGGGTAGCTACTAGCTAGGTACATGTTGTTTAGCCTAGCTGTTCTGCAGGGAAGCCAGTAGCTAGTTACATGTTGTTAGCCTAGCTGTTCTGCAGGGAAGCCAGTAGCTAGTTACATGTTGTTAGCCTAGCTGTTCTGCAGGGAAGCCATTAGCTGGTTATATGTTGTTAGCCTAGCTGTTCTGCAGGGTAGCTACTAGCTAGGTACATGTCGTTAGCCTAGCTGTTCTGCAGGTTAGCTACTAGCTAGTTACATGTTGTTTAGCCTAGCTGTTCTGCAGGGTAGCTACTAGCTAGTTACATGTTGTTAGCCTAGCTGTTCTGCAGGGTAGCTACTAGCTAGTTACATGTTGTTAGCCTAGCTGTTCTGCAGGGAAGCCAGTAGCTAGTTATATGTTGTTAGCCTAGCTGTTCTGCAGGGTAGCTAATAGCTAGTTACATGTTGTTTAGCCTAGCTGTTCTGCAGGGTAGCTACTAGCTAGTTACATGTTGTTAGCCTAGCTGTTCTGCAGGGTAGCTACTAGCTAGTTACATGTTGTTAGCCTAGCTGTTCTGCAGGGTAGCTACTCGCTAGGTACATGTTGTTAGCCTAGCTGTTCTGCAGGTACATGTTGTTAGCCTAGCTGTTCTGCAGGGTAGCTACTAGCTAGTTACATGTTGTTAGCCTAGCTGTTCTGCAGGGAAGCCAGTAGCTAGTTATATGTTGTTAGCCTAGCTGTTCTGCAGGGTAGCTAATAGCTAGTTACATGTTGTTTAGCCTAGCTGTTCTGCAGGGTAGCTACTAGCTAGTTACATGTTGTTAGCCTAGCTGTTCTGCAGGGTAGCTACTAGCTAGTTACATGTTGTTAGCCTAGCTGTTCTGCAGGGTAGCTACTCGCTAGGTACATGTTGTTAGCCTAGCTGTTCTGCAGGTACATGTTGTTAGCCTAGCTGTTCTGCAGGGTAGCTACTAGCTAGTTACATGTTGTTAGCCTAGCTGTTCTGCAGGGAAGCCAGTAGCTAGTTATATGTTGTTAGCCTAGCTGTTCTGCAGGGTAGCTAATAGCTAGTTACATGTTGTTTAGCCTAGCTGTTCTGCAGGGTAGCTACTAGCTAGTTACATGTTGTTAGCCTAGCTGTTCTGCAGGGTAGCTACTAGCTAGTTACATGTTGTTAGCCTAGCTGTTCTGCAGGGTAGCTACTCGCTAGGTACATGTTGTTAGCCTAGCTGTTCTGCAGGTACATGTTGTTAGCCTAGCTGTTCTGCAGGGTAGCTACTAGCTAGTTACATGTTGTTAGCCTAGCTGTTCTGCAGGGAAGCCAGTAGCTAGTTACATGTTGTTAGCCTAGCTAGTGAGAGGACAGACCAGTCTATCCACCTCTTTCCTGTCTTCTAGCTGTTTCCAGGCAGTTTATTTTAGTACAGGGTTGTTTATATAAGGTGTAGGAGACTGAGCCAAGCATTTCCTTCCCCTGGGGGACAGTAAAGTTAGTTTCCTGTTGTGTTGTTGTCGTGCTCTCTCCTCTGTCACTCTGTCGATGAGCTGTTGGGCGAAACCCCCCCGCTGGTCCTGACGAGCCATAGGAGGGGGGGGGGGCAGGCTTTCATTCCAGCCCTGCTGTAAAACACATCAGCTTCAGATACACCTGTCCCACCAGACTGAATGACCGTGATTAGTTCAGCATTGGAAACAGATGTGTTAGTGAAGGGCTGGAACAAAATCCTGCACACCCAGTCAGGGGTTGACACGAACGTCTCTCTCAGACACCCCCTCGTCTCTCTCATCCCCGTTCTCTCTTCCTCTCCTCTCCGTTCTCTCTCTTCCTATCCTCTCCGTTCTCTCTCTTCCTCTCCTCTCCGTTCTCTCTCTTCCTCTCCTCTCCGTTCTCTCTCTTCCTCTCCTCTCCGTTCTCTCTCTCTTCCCCTCCGTTCTCTCTCTCTTCCCCTCCGTTCTCTCTCTCTTCCCCTCCGTTCTCTCTCTCTTCCCCTCCGTTCTCTCTCTTCCCCTCCGTTCTCTCTCTCTCTTCCTCTCCTCCTCGCTCTCTCTCTCTCTTCCTCTCCTCCCCGTTCTCTCTCTCTTCCTCTCCTCTCCCTGGTTTGAATCGTCGAGCCGGCAATGTGGAAAAATCTGCCGTTCTGCCCTTTTGAGCAAAGCAGTTAAACCCCCAAAACAACAACTAGTTCCCCGGTGCTGATGACATGGATGTCCCCCTCAGGCACCAGCTGTTGAGATCAGAGCACCTAGTCCACATACCAGCACCTAGTCCACATACCAGCACCTAGTCCACATACCAGCACCTAGTCCACATACCAGCACCTAGTCCACATACCAGCACCTAGTCCACATACCAGCACCTAGTCCACATACCAGCACCTAACCCAGCACCTAGTCCACATACCAGCACCTAGTCCACATACCAGCACCTAACCCAGCACCAGCTGTAGAGATCAGCTATAGACACAACGTGATCTGAGCACCTAGTCCACATACCAGCACCTAACCCAGCACCTAGTCCACATACCAGCACCTAGTCCACATACCAGCACCTAGTCCACATACCAGCACCTAACCCAGCACCAGCTGTAGAGATCAGCTATAGACACGACATGATCTGAGCACCTAGTCCACGTTCTAGCACCTAACCCAGCACCTAGTCCACAACCCAGAACCTAACCCAGCACCAGCTGTAGAGATCAGCTATAGACACGACATGATCTGAGCACCTAGTCCACATACCAGCACCTAGTCCACATACCAGCACCCAATCCACATACCAGCACCTAACCGAGCATCTAGTCCACATACCAATGCCTAACCCAACACCTAGTCCACATACCTTTACCTAACCCAACACCTAGTCCACATACCTTTACCTAACCCAACACCTAGTCCACACACACCTAACCCAACACCTAGTCCACATACCAGCACCTAGTCCACATTCCAGCACCTAGTCCACATTCCAGCACCTAGTCCACATTCCAGCACCTAGTCCACATTCCAGCACCTAGTCCACATTCCAGCACCTAGTCCACATTCCAGCACCTAACCCAACACCTAGTCCACATAACGACATAGTCCACATACCAGCACCTAACCCAACACCTAGTCCACATAACGACACCTAGTCCACATTCCAGCACCTAGTCCACATACCAGCACCTAGTCCACATTCCAGCACCTAACCCAACACCTAGTCCACATAACGACACCTAGTCCACATAACGACACCAGGTCCACATACCGACACCTAGTCCACATACCAACACCTAGTCCACATTCCAGCACCTAACCCAACACCTAGTCCACATACCGACACCTAGTCCACATACCGACACCTAGTCCACATACCGACACCTAGTCCACATACCGACACCTAGTCCACATACCGACACCTAGTCCACATACCGACACCTAGTCCACATACCGACACCTAGTCCAACACCTAACCCAACATCTAGTCCACATACCAACACCTAACCCAACATCTAGTCCACATACCAACACCTAACCCAACACCTAGTCCACATACCAACACCTAGTCCACATACCAACACCTAGTCCACATACCAACACCTAACCCAACACCGAACCCAACACCTAGTCCACATACCAACACCTAGTCCAGCACCGAACCCAACACCTAGTCCACATACCAACACCTAACCCAACACCTAGTCCACATACCAACACCTAGTCCACATACCAACACCTAGTCCAGCACCGAACCAACACCTAGTCCAACACCTAACCCAACATCTAGTCCACATTCCAACACCTATCTCTCTTCTACCTAGCTTCTCTGTCTCTCTGAGGTTTTGTTGCCACGGAGTCAGATCATTTTCTAAGCCTGTTGTATAACAGCGACTAGAGTTCCCTGTTCTCACAGTCATCAGAGTTGAGGAGGGGACGAACACACCTGTGACCGTTATGGTATCTCTCCTCTCTGGGCTCTTGGCCGTGTTTACAAACAGACGCACACATTCTGTTCTCCAAGAGGTGGCGTGGAATTACCAGACTGACGCAACACTGCCTGGTGTCCATGATATTCCCCTGGGAGGGAGGATCGCTGTCACTAAGGGTGTTGCGTCTGTGTTAGTCAGTGGTTGGATCAGGAGAAGTGTGGAGGGAGGGAGGGAGAGAGAAGAGGATCGCTGTCACTAAGGGTGTTGCGTCTGTGGTTGGATCAGGAGAAGTGTGGAGGAAGGGAGGGAGGAAGGGAGGGAGGGATAAGAGGATCGCTGTCACTAAGGGTGTTGCGTCTGTGTTAGTCAGTGGTTGGATCAGGAGAAGTGTGGAGGGAGGGAGGGAGGGAGGGAGGGATAAGAGGATCGCTGTCACTAAGGGTGTTGCGTCTGTGTTAGTCAGTGGTTGGATCAGGAGAAGTGTGGAGGGAGGGAGGGAGGGATAAGAGGATCGCTGTCACTAAGGGTGTTGCGTCTGTGTTAGTCAGTGGTTGGATCAGGAGAAGTGTGGAGGCAGGGAGAGAGAGAGAAGAGGATCGCTGTCACTAAGGGTGTTGCGTCTGTGTTAGTCAGTGGTTGGATCAGGAGAAGTGTGGAGGGAGGGAGAGAGAGGATCGCTGTCACTAAGGGTGTTGCGTCTGTGTTAGTCAGTGGTTGGATCAGGAGAAGTGTGGAGGGAGGGAGGGAGGGAGAGAGAGGATCGCTGTCACTAAGGGTGTTGCGTCTGTGTTAGTCAGTGGTAGGATCAGGAGAAGTGTGGAGGGAGGGAGGGAGGGAGAGATAAGAGGATCGCTGTCACTAAGGGTGTTGCGTCTGTGTTAGTCAGTGGTTGGATCAGGAGAAGTGTGGAGGGAGGGAGGGAGAGAGAAGAGGATCGCTGTCACTAAGGGTGTTGCGTCTGTGTTAGTCAGTGGTAGGATCAGGAGAAGTGTGGAGGGAGGGAGGGAGAGATAAGAGGATCGCTGTCACTAAGGGTGTTGCGTCTGTGTTAGTCAGTGGTTGGATCAGGAGAAGTGTGGAGGAAGGGAGGGAGGAAGGGAGGGAGGGATAAGAGGATCGCTGTCACTAAGGGTGTTGCGTCTGTGTTAGTCAGTGGTAGGATCAGGAGAAGTGTGGAGGGAGGGAGGGAGAGAGAAGAGGATCGCTGTCACTAAGGGTGTTGCGTCTGTGTTAGTCAGTGGTAGGATCAGGAGAAGTGTGGAGGGAGGGAGGGAGGGAGGGATAAGAGGATCGCTGTCACTAAGGGTGTTGCGTCTGTGTTAGTCAGTGGTTGGATCAGGAGAAGTGTGGAGGGAGGGAGGGAGGGAGGGAGAGAGAAGAGGATCGCTGTCACTAAGGGTGTTGCGTCTGTGTTAGTCAGTGGTTGGATCAGGAGAAGTGTGGAGGAAGGGAGGGAGGGATAAGAGGATCGCTGTCACGTCTGTGTTAGTCAGTGGTAGGATCAGGAGAAGTGTGGAGGGAGGGAGGGAGAGAGAAGAGGATCGCTGTCACTAAGGGTGTTGCGTCTGTGTTAGTCAGTGGTTGGATCAGGAGAAGTGTGGAGGGAGGGAGGGAGGGAGGGAGGGAGGGAGAGAGAAGAGGATCGCTGTCACTAAGGGTGTTGCGTCTGTGTTAGTCAGTGGTTGGATCAGGAGAAGTGTGGAGGAAGGGAGGGAGGGAGGGAGAGAGAAGAGGATCGCTGTCACTAAGGGTGTTGCGTCTGTGTTTGTCAGTGGTTGGATCAGGAGAAGTGTGGAGGGAGGGAGAGAGAAGAGGATCGCTGTCACTAAGGGTGTTGCGTCTGTGTTAGTCAGTGGTAGGATCAGGAGAAGTGTGGAGGGAGGGAGGGAGAGAGAAGAGGATCGCTGTCACTAAGGGTGTTGCGTCTGTGTTAGTCAGTGGTTGGATCAGGAGAAGTGTGGAGGGAGGGAGGGAGGGAGGGATAAGAGGATCACTGTCACTAAGGGTGTTGCGTCTGTGTTAGTCAGTGGTTGGATCAGGAGAAGTGTGGAGGGAGGAAGGAAGGGAGGGATAAGAGGAGCACTGTCACTAAGGGTGTTGCGTCTGTGTTAGTCAGTGGTTGGATCAGGAGAAGTGTGGAGGGAGGGAGGGAGGGATAAGAGGAGCACTGTCACTAAGGGTGTTGCGTCTGTGTTAGTCAGTGGTTGGATCAGGAGAAGTGTGGAGGCCGCCAGGTTTTAGAGGATACTGGAGGAAGAGAGGATGAGGAAGTAGGAGAAGTTCTGTTGTCCGACACTCACATCAAAATACACAGGAGTATCCAACCTAACTCCTTCCTCTTCTTCTCCTTCCTCTTCTTCTCCTTCCTCTTCTTCTCCTTCCTCTTCTTCTCCTTCCTCTTCTTCTCCTTCCTCTCCTTCTCCTTCCTCTCCTTCTCCTTCCTCTCCTTCTCCTTCCTCTCCTTCTCCTTCCTCTCCTTCTCCTTCCTCTCTTCCTCCTTCCTCTCTTCCTCCCTCCTCCCCTCCTCTACAGTGTCAGAACATATCAAATCCAGGCAGACTCCTGCTCCTTGGCCTGCCAATTTTAAACGACAAAATCCCCACTACACACACACACTGCTCCGAGCATCTTCAGCGATGCCAACAGGGTCCCAGCCAGCTGCCAGCCCCTCTCCCAGCCTGCCCCTGTGTGCCCAGCCCTGAGCCCTAACCACAAACTGACCCCGTGGCTCTAGGAACCCCCCCAGTGCAGCTGTCCTCCACACAGCCAGGTGGCGCCCTGACCCACCGCCAGACAGGCAGCGCTACGAACAGGTAATACAATGTAGATTAGATTACTTTACCTCACCGAGACTACATCCTGGCTCTGTTTAGTCCACTACTGTTATCAACATTACCTCACCTAGACTACATCTGGAATGGCTCTGTTTAGTCCACTACTGTTAGCAACATTACCTCACCGAGACTACATCCTGGCTCTGTTTAGTCCACTACTGTTAGCAACATTACCTCACCTAGACTACATCTGGAATGGCTCTGTTTAGTCCACTACTGTTATCAACATTACCTCACCGAGACTACATCCTGGCTCTGTTTAGTCCACTACTGTTAGCAACATTACCTCACCTAGACTACATCTGGAATGGCTCTGTTTAGTCCACTACTGTTAGTAACTTTACCTCACCGAGACTACATCCTGGCTCTGTTTAGTCCACTACTGTTAGCAACATTACCTCACCTAGACTACATCCTGGCTCTGTTTAGTCCACTACTGTTAGCAACATTACCTCACCTAGACTACATCTGGAATGGCTCTGTTTAGTCCACTACTGTTAGTAACTTTACCTCACCGAGACTACATCTGGAATAGCTCTGTTTAGTCCGCTACTGTTAGTAACATTACCTCACCTAGACTACATCTGGAATGGCTCTGTTTAGTCCACTACTGTTAGCAACATATTACCTCACCTAGACTACATCTGGAATGTACTGTCAACAATAAGGACCTCTATCAGTAGGTTAGTACTGTCAACACCAAGGTCCTCTATCAGTAGGTTAGTACTGTCAACAATAAGGACCTCTATCAGTAGGTTAGTACTGTCAACACTACGGTCCTCTATCAGTAGGTTAGTACTGTCAACACTAAGGACCTCTATCAGTAGGTTAGTACTGTCAACAATAAGGACCTCTATCAGTAGGTTAGTACTGTCAACACTAAGGACCTCTATCAGTAGGTTAGTACTGTCAACACTAAGGACCTCTATCAGTAGGTTAGTACTGTCAACACTAAGGACCTCTATCAGTAGGTTAGTACTGTCAACAATAAGGACCTCTATCAGTAGGTTTGTACTGTCAACACTACGGTCCTCTATCAGTAGGTTAGTACTGTCAACACTACGGTCCTCTATCAGTAGGTTAGTACTGTCAACACTAAGGACCTCTATCAGTAGGTTAGTACTGTCAACACTAAGGTCCTCTATCAGTAGGTTAGTACTGTCAACAATAAGGACCTCTATCAGTAGGTTAGTACTGTCAACAATAAGGACCTCTATCAGTAGGTTAGTACTGTCAACACTACGGTCCTCTATCAGTAGGTTAGTACTGTCAACAATAAGGACCTCTATCAGTAGGTTAGTACTGTCAACACTAAGGACCTCTATCAGTAGGTTAGTACTGTCAACAATAAGGACCTCTATCAGTAGGTTAGTACTGTCAACACTACGGTCCTCTATCAGTAGGTTAGTACTGTCAACACTACGGTCCTCTATCAGTAGGTTAGTACTGTCAACAATAAGGACCTCTATCGGTAGGTTAGTACTGTCAACACTAAGGACCTCTATCGGTAGGTTAGTACTGTCAACACTACGGTCCTCTATCAGTAGGTTAGTACTGTCAACAATAAGGACCTCTATTAGTAGGTTAGTACTGTCAACACTAAGGACCTCTATCAGTAGGTTAGTACTGTCAACAATAAGGACCTCTATTAGTAGGTTAGTACTGTCAACAATAAGGACCTCTATCAGTAGGTTAGTACTGTCAACACTACGGTCCTCTATCAGTAGGTTAGTACTGTCAACAATAAGGACCTCTATCAGTAGGTTAGTACTGTCAACAATAAGGACCTCTATCAGTAGGTTAGTACTGTCAACAATAAGGACCTCTATCAGTAGGTTAGTACTGTCAACACTACGGTCCTCTATCAGTAGGTTAGTACTGTCAACACCAAGGTCCTCTATCAGTAGGTTAGTACTGTCAACACCAAGGTCCTCTATCAGTAGGTTAGTACTGTCAACACTACGGTGCTCTATCAGTAGGTTAGTACTGTCAACAATAAGGACCTCTATCAGTAGGTTAGTACTGTCAACAATAAGGACCTCTATCAGTAGGTTAGTACTGTCAACACTAAGGACCTCTATCAGTAGGTTAGTACTGTCAACACTACGGTCCTCTATCAGTAGGTTAGTACTGTCAACAATAAGGACCTCTATCAGTAGGTTAGTACTGTCAACAATAAGGACCTCTATCAGTAGGTTAGTACTGTCAACAATAAGGACCTCTATCAGTAGGTTAGTACTGTCAACAATAAGGACCTCTATCAGTAGGTTAGTACTGTCAACACTACGGTCCTCTATCAGTAGGTTAGTACTGTCAACAATAAGGACCTCTATCAGTAGGTTAGTACTGTCAACACTAAGGACCTCTCAGTAGGTTAGTACTGTCAACAATAAGGACCTCTATCAGTAGGTTAGTACTGTCAACACTAAGGTCCTCTATCAGTAGGTTAGTACTGTCAACACTACGGTCCTCTATCAGTAGGTTAGTACTGTCAACACTAAGGACCTCTATCAGTAGGTTAGTACTGTCAACAATAAGGACCTCTATCAGTAGGTTAGTACTGTCAACACTACGGTCCTCTATCAGTAGGTTAGTACTGTCAACAATAAGGACCTCTATCAGTAGGTTAGTACTGTCAACACTACGGTCCTCTATCAGTAGGTTAGTACTGTCAACAATAAGGACCTCTATCGGTAGGTTAGTACTGTCAACACTACGGTCCTCTATCAGTAGGTTAGTACTGTCAACAATAAGGTCCTCTATCAGTAGGTTAGTACTGTCAACAATAAGGACCTCTATCAGTAGGTTAGTACTGTCAACAATAAGGACCTCTATCAGTAGGTTAGTACTGTCAACACTACGGTCCTCTATCAGTAGGTTAGTACTGTCAACACTAAGGACCTCTATCAGTAGGTTAGTACTGTCAACAATAAGGACCTCTATCAGTAGGTTAGTACTGTCAACACTAAGGACCTCTATCAGTAGGTTAGTACTGTCAACAATAAGGACCTCTATCAGTAGGTTAGTACTGTCAACAATAAGGACCTCTATCAGTAGGTTAGTACTGTCAACAATAAGGTCCTCTATCAGTAGGTTAGTACTGTCAACACTACGGTCCTCTATCAGTAGGTTAGTACTGTCAACAATAAGGACCTCTATCAGTAGGTTAGTACTGTCAACAATAAGGACCTCTATCAGTAGGTTAGTACTGTCAACAATAAGGACCTCTATCAGTAGGTTAGTACTGTCAACAATAAGGACCTCTATCAGTAGGTTAGTACTGTCAACACTACGGTCCTCTATCATTAGGTTAGGACTGTCAACACTACGGTCCTCTATCATTAGGTTAGGACTGTCAACACTACGGTCCTCTATCAGTAGGTTAGTACTGTCAACAATAAGGACCTCTATCAGTAGGTTAGTACTGTCAACAATAAGGACCTCTATCAGTAGGTTAGTACTGTCAACAATAAGGACCTCTATCAGTAGGTTAGTACTGTCAACAATAAGGACCTCTATCAGTAGGTTAGTACTGTCAACAATAAGGACCTCTATCAGTAGGTTAGTACTGTCAACAATAAGGACCTCTATCAGTAGGTTAGTACTGTCAACAATAAGGACCTCTATCAGTAGGTTAGTACTGTCAACACTACGGTCCTCTATCAGTAGGTTAGTACTGTCAACAATAAGGACCTCTATCAGTAGGTTAGTACTGTCAACAATAAGGACCTCTATCAGTAGGTTAGTACTGTCAACAATAAGGACCTCTATCAGTAGGTTAGTACTGTCAACAATAAGGACCTCTATCAGTAGGTTAGTACTGTCAGCAATAAGGACCTCTATCAGTAGGTTAGTACTGTCAACAATAAGGACCTCTATCAGTAGGTTAGTACTGTCAACAATAAGGACCTCTATCAGTAGGTTTAGTACTGTCAACACTACGGTCCTCTATCAGTAGGTTAGTACTGTCAACAATAAGGACCTCTATCAGTAGGTTAGTACTGTCAACAATAAGGACCTCTATCAGTAGGTTAGTACTGTCAACAATAAGGACCTCTATCAGTAGGTTAGTACTGTCAACAATAAGGACCTCTATCAGTAGGTTAGTACTGTCAGCAATAAGGACCTCTATCAGTAGGTTAGTACTGTCAACACTACGGTCCTCTATCAGTAGGTTAGTACTGTCAACAATAAGGACCTCTATCAGTAGGTTAGTACTGTCAACAATAAGGACCTCTATCAGTAGGTTAGTACTGTCAACAATAAGGACCTCTATCAGTAGGTTAGTACTGTCAACACTACGGTCCTCTATCAGTAGGTTAGTACTGTCAACACTAAGGACCTCTATCAGTAGGTTAGTACTGTCAACAATAAGGTCCTCTATCAGTAGGTTAGTACTGTCAACAATAAGGACCTCTATCAGTAGGTTAGTACTGTCAACACTACGGTCCTCTATCAGTAGGTTAGTACTGTCAACACTACGGTCCTCTATCAGTAGGTTAGTACTGTCAACAAAAAGGACCTCTATCAGTAGGTTAGTACTGTCAACAATAAGGACCTCTATCAGTAGGTTAGTACTGTCAACACTACGGTCCTCTATCAGTAGGTTAGTACTGTCAACACTACGGTCCTCTATCAGTAGGTTAGTACTGTCAACAAAAAGGACCTCTATCAGTAGGTTAGTACTGTCAACACTACGGTCCTCTATCAGTAGGTTAGTACTGTCAACAATAAGGACCTCTATCAGTAGGTTAGTACTGTCAACAATAAGGACCTCTATCAGTAGGTTAGTACTGTCAACACTACGGTCCTCTATCAGTAGGTTAGTACTGTCAACACTACGGTCCTCTATCAGTAGGTTAGTACTGTCAACAATAAGGACCTCTATCAGTAGGTTAGTACTGTCAACAATAAGGACCTCTATCAGTAGGTTAGTACTGTCAACACCAAGGTCCTCTGTCTCAGTATGGTGGTCTGTATGAAACATGTTGGTATTACAGACTCGGTCAGCGAGAGGTTGAAAATGTCAGTGAAGACACTTATCAGTTTGTATGCTCGGAGTACACGCCCTGAGGACACGTCCTGGTCATCCGTCTGGCCCTGCGGCCTTGGGAATTTTGCCCTGTTTAAAGGTGTTGCTCACATCGGCTGCAGAGAGCGTGATCACACAGCCATCCGGAACAGCTGGTGCTCTCATTGCATGCTTCATTGTTGCTTGCCTCGAGGCGAACATAAAAGGCATTTTGCTCGTCTGGTTGGCCCTCGTCACTGTGCAGCTCGCGGCTGTGTTTCCCTTCGTAGTCCGTAATAGTTTGAAAGCCCCCTGCCACATCCGACGAGCTTCAGAGCCGATTTCTTATAAGCGTCCGGATTAGTGTCCCGCTCCTTGAAAGCGGCAGCTCTAACCTTTTGCCTTTAGCTTTCTAGCCTTTAGCTTTCTAGCCTTTAGCTTTCTAGCCTTTAGTTTTTAGCTTTTAGCCTTTAGCTTTTAGTCTTTAGCTTTCTAGCCTTTAGCTTTCTAGCTTTTAGCTTTTTAGCCTTCAGGCTTTAGCTTTCTAGCCTTTAGCTTTCTAGCTTTTAGCCTTTAGTTTTTAGCTTTTAGCCTTTAGCTTTTAGACTTTAGCTTTTAGCCTTTAGCTTTTAGACTTTAGCTTTCTAGCTTTTAGCCTTTAGCTTTCTAGCCTTCAGCCTTTAGCTTTCTTGCCTTTAGCCCTATCCTTTAGTCTTTAGCTAGAGCTGACAGTATTGTCTGTAGTATTTGTCTCTTCTTGTAAACCTGCTTTATTTCTTCGTCTACTTCCTGACGCTGTTTTAACATTTTAATCGTGTTTTTCTTCTATCCCTTGTTTCTGTCGCTGTCCCCCTCTCTCGCTGTCCCCCTCTCTCGCTGTCCCCCTCTCTCGCTGTCCCCCTCTCTCGCTGTCCTCCTCTCTCGCTGTCCTCCTCTCTCGCTGTCCTCCTCTCTCGCTGTCCTCCTCTCTCGCTGTCCTCCTCTCTCGCTGTCCTCCTCTCTCGCTGTCCTCCTCTCTCGCTGTCCTCCTCTCTCGCTAACCTCCTCTCTCGCTGTCCTCCTCCTCTCGCTGTCCTCCTCCTCTCGCTGTCCTCCTCCTCTCGCTATCCCCCTCTCTCGCTAACCTCCTCTCTCGCTGTCCTCCTCCTCTCGCTGTCCTCCTCCTCTCGCTGTCCTCCTCCTCTCGCTATCCCCCTCTCTCGCTAACCTCCTCTCTCGCTGTCCTCCTCTCCTGCTGTCCTCCTCTCCTCTCTTGCTAACCCCCTCTCTCGCTGTCCCCCTCTCTCGCTGTCCCCCTCTCTCGCTGTCCCCCTCTCTCGCTGTCCCCTTCTCTCGCTGTCCCCCTCTCTCGCTGTCCCCCTCTCTCGCTAACCCCCTCTCTCGCTGTCCTCCTCTCTCGCTGTCCTCCTCTCGCTGTCCCCCTCTCTCGCTGTCCCCCACTCTCGCTAACCCCCTCTCTCGCTGTCCCCCTCTCTCGCTGTCCCCCTCTCTCGCTAACCTCCTCTCGCTGTCCCTCTCTCTTGCTGTCCCCCTCTCTCGCTATATCCTCATTTTCTTTCCTCTCTTCTGTCCTGTATCCTAGGCATGGCTCCAATTCGGGACTCGGTCAGCCACTCTCCTAACCAAACAGGTGACAGCCTTTTTATTTTACCCTTTGACCTCGACTCTTCTTCTCTCTGCCTTCCTGGACCTCTCCCTACACTACTCCAGTCAGACAAGCTCATTCCTGAATCCCAGTTCCCCCCGCCCAGGTGCTCACGTTAACGTTGGCTGTTGTTATGTAGTCTCAGTGTGTCGGTCATTGTCTGATCTCTTCTACCGTAGACCGTCTCACCTTGTTATTCAACTTAAACTACCTTTGAACACAGCATGTGCTCCTACAAAGGTAGGGTTAGGGTTTAAAGGCACATAAAGGGAGAGAGGAGGAGGAGGAGGAGGGAGAGAACATTCTGACTGAGCAGGCAGACGAGACAACATTCAAGGAGAATTGGCAGCCATCGTGTGTGTGTGTGTGTGTGTGTGTGTGTGTGTGTGTGTGTGTCAGAATGAGCGTGGCTTTACAGAAAACCAGGGTGGTTAATTGCCAGAAGAGAAGAGCGGACACTGGAGACATGAAAGGGATCATTTAGTTCTGAGGAAGAGGTTCTCGTCGTAAAATAATAAAACAGCCCCCTCCCCACCCTCCCCCTTTCCCGTCTCTCCCCTCCCTCTCTCCAATGTCCCTCCTCCGTCTCTCTCCAAAGTCCCTCCAATATCCCTCTCTCACCTCCCTCCTCTCTCACCTCCCTCCTCTCTCCCCTCCCTCCTCTGTCCCCCTTCCTCTCTCCCCTCCCTCCCCTCCCTCCTCTGTCTCCCTCCCTTCCCTCCTCTGTCTCCCTCCCTCCTCTCTCCCCTCCTCCCTCTCTCCATCATCTATCCCCTCCTGGTTGGCTGTAGCATCACACTGCTGAAACAAAATGGTGTCTGCTGACTAGACTGACACACACACTGTGAATGTCTGCATCATGATCACTGGCATCACTGGGCTGGGTTAGAGGGACTGGGCTGGGTTAGAGACACAGGGACGGGTTAGAGACACAGGGACGGGTTGGAGACACAGGGACGGGTTAGAGGGACTGGGCTGGGTTAGAGGGACTGGGCTGGGTTAGAGGGACTGGGCTGGGTT
Source organism: Oncorhynchus masou masou (assembly GCF_036934945.1). Taxonomy (NCBI): domain Eukaryota; kingdom Metazoa; phylum Chordata; class Actinopteri; order Salmoniformes; family Salmonidae; genus Oncorhynchus; species Oncorhynchus masou. Next base: position 32,942 of record NW_027008745.1, read on the forward strand.
AGAGGGACTGGGCTGGGTTAGAGGGACTGGGCTGGGTTAGAGGGGCTGGGTTAGAGGGGCTGGGTTAGAGGGGCTGGGTTAGAGGGGCTGGGTTAGAGGGACTGGGCTGGGTTAGAGGGACTGGGCTGGGTTAGAGGGACTGGGCTGGGTTAGAGGCTCTGGGCTGGGTTAGAGGGACTGGGCTGGGTTAGAGGGACTGGGCTGGGTTAGAGGGACTGGGCTGGGTTAGAGGGACTGGGCTGGGTTAGAGGGACTGGGCTGGGTTAGAGGGACTGGGCTGGGTTGGAGGGACTGGGCCGGGTTGGAGGGACTGGGCCGGGTTGGAGGGACTGGGCCGGGTTGGAGGGACTGGGCCGGGTTGGAGGGACTGGGCCGGGTTGGAGGGACTGGGACGGGTTGGAGGGACTGGGACGGGTTGGAGAGACTGGGACGGGTTGGAGAGACAGGGACGGGTTGGAGGGACAGGGACGGGTTGGAGGGACTGGGACGGGTTGGAGAGACTGGGACGGGTTGGAGAGACAGGGACGGGTTGGAGGGACTGGGACGGGTTGGAGAGACAGGGACGGGTTGGAGGGACTGGGACGGGTTGGAGGGACTGGGACGGGTTGGAGGGACTGGGACGGGTTGGAGGGACTGGGACGGGTTGGAGACACAGGGACGGGTTGGAGAGACAGGGACGGGTTGGAGGGACAGGGACGGGTTGGAGGGACAAATCAAATCAAATCAAATTTATTTATATAGCCCTTCGTACATCAGCTGATATCTCAAAGTGCTGTACAGAAACCCAGCCTAAAACCCCAAACAGCAAGCAATGCAGGTGTAGAAGCACGGTGGCTAGGAAAAACTCCCTAGAAAGGGACGGGTTGGAGACACAGGGACGGGTTGGAGGGACTGGGCCGGGTTGGGAGGGACTGGGCCGGGTTGGGAGGGACTGGGCCGGGTTGGGAGGGACTGGGCCGGGTTGGAGGGACTGGGACAAGGTTAGAGACACAGGGACGGTTTGGAGACACAGGGACGGGTTGGAGGGACTGGGCCGGGTTGGGAGGGACTGGGCCGGGCCGGGTTGTAGGGACTGGGCCGGGTTGGGGGGACGGGGACTGGGCCGGGTTGGGGGGACGGGGACTGGGCCGGGTTGGGGGGGACGGGGACTGGGCCGGCTTGGGGGGGGGCGGGGCCGGGTTGGGGGTACGGGGACTGGGCCGGGTTAGAGAGACATCAGGGAGACATCACAGTACTTCAACAATCCATCTTCTCACTCAGTAACAGGTGGACGTCTGGGTTCCATCCCTCCCTTTCCACCAATCAAACGTCAGATCAATGATTAGTGAAAGAATGTCCTGGTGTGTTCTCATGTGAGCTAACCTCCACCACCACCCCGTCTCTCCGTCTTCCTGTCCCCAGGTTTGGACCACCCTGGCCTGGATTCTCAGTATGAGAGTTGCCCCTGGAGCTCTGGTTCTCCCTGCAGCAGAGACAGTAACTGGGACAAGGTGGGTCCTCTGAGGTCCAAACGGAAATACGTTTGGTTTTGGTCACTTGTATTTTCATCTTTAAACGTTATAATGTGATTCGGCTTTTACGGGAAACGCGTTCGGATGTCTCGCCCAAAAAATGGAACGGACTGTTTTTCTGGTTGTTTTTGTAAATCCTTTAAATCCTTTACTGTAAAAAAGAACAAAAAAAACGATTGTATGATATTACTTAATAAGGAACATTTCCAAGTTTAGTTAGCATTACCCAATGTGAAGACGCTCCCTGACCTGAGAGTGTAGCATCTGACTGGTTTAGTTTAGTTAGCATTACCCAATGTGAAGACGCTCTCTGACCTGAGCGTGTCACATCTGACTGGTTTAGTTTAGTTAGCATTACCCAATGTGAAGACGCTCCCTGACCTGAGAGTGTCACATCTGACTGGTTTAGTTTAGTTTAGTTAGCATTACCCAATGTGAAGACGCTCCCTGACCTGAGAGTGTCACATCTGACTGGTTTAGTTTAGTTTAGTTAGCATTACCCAATGTGAAGACGCTCCCTGACCTGAGAGTGTAGCATCTGACTGGTTTAGTTTAGTTAGCATTACCCAATGTGAAGACGCTCCCTGACCTGAGAGTGTCACATCTGACTGGTTTAGTTTAGTTTAGTTAGCATTACCCAATGTGAAGACGCTCCCTGACCTGAGAGTGTAGCATCTGACTGGTTTAGTTTAGTTTAGTTAGCATTACCCAATGTGAAGACGCTCCCTAACCTGAGAGTGTAGCATCTGACTGGTTTAGTTTAGTTTAGTTAGCATTACCCAATGTGAAGACGCTCCCTGACCTGAGAGTGTAGCATCTGACTGGTTTAGTTTAGTTAGCATTACCCAATGTGAAGACGCTCTCTGACCTGAGAGTGTAGCATCTGACTGGTTTAGTTTAGTTAGCATTACCCAATGTGAAGACGCTCCCTGACCTGAGAGTGTAGCATCTGACTGGTTTAGTTTAGTTAGCATTACCCAATGTGAAGACGCTCCCTGACCTGAGAGTGTAGCATCTGACTGGTTTAGTTTAGTTAGCATTACCCAATGTGAAGACGCTCTCTGACCTGAGCGTGTCACATCTGACTGGTTTAGTTTAGTTAGCATTACCCAATGTGAAGACGCTCCCTGACCTGAGAGTGTCACATCTGACTGGTTTAGTTTAGTTTAGTTAGCATTACCCAATGTGAAGACGCTCCCTGACCTGAGAGTGTCACATCTGACTGGTTTAGTTTAGTTTAGTTAGCATTACCCAATGTGAAGACGCTCCCTGACCTGAGAGTGTAGCATCTGACTGGTTTAGTTTAGTTAGCATTACCCAATGTGAAGACGCTCCCTGACCTGAGAGTGTCACATCTGACTGGTTTAGTTTAGTTTAGTTAGCATTACCCAATGTGAAGACGCTCCCTGACCTGAGAGTGTAGCATCTGACTGGTTTAGTTTAGTTTAGTTAGCATTACCCAATGTGAAGACGCTCCCTAACCTGAGAGTGTAGCATCTGACTGGTTTAGTTTAGTTTAGTTAGCATTACCCAATGTGAAGACGCTCCCTGACCTGAGAGTGTAGCATCTGACTGGTTTAGTTTAGTTAGCATTACCCAATGTGAAGACGCTCTCTGACCTGAGAGTGTAGCATCTGACTGGTTTAGTTTAGTTAGCATTACCCAATGTGAAGACGCTCCCTGACCTGAGAGTGTAGCATCTGACTGGTTTAGTTTAGTTTAGTTAGCATTACCCAATGTGAAGACGCTCTCTGACCTGAGAGTGTAGCATCTGACTGGTTTAGTTTAGTTTAGTTAGCATTACCCAATGTGAAGACGCTCCTTGACCTGAGAGTGTAGCATCTGACTGGTTTAGTTTAGTTTAGTTAGCATTACCCAATGTGAAGACGCTCCCTGACCTGAGTGTGTAGCATCTGACTGGTTTAGTTTAGTTTAGTTAGCATTACCCAATGTGAAGACGCTAGCTCCCTGAGAGTGTCACATCTGACTGGTTTAGACAGAACCATAACCCTATTAATAAAAGTTTGATTTTCTTTTCAAGGTGCTGGTAGACTCGGTCTGCAGTGACACGCCTTCATCCTCCTCCTCCTCCTCGGCAGCCGGCAACGACCCCGAGCTCCCCTCAGAATGCATGGACACAGACTCTGCCTCTAGCTCTGGTGGCTCGGAGAAGAACTTGGTCACGGCGATGTCGTCGTCGCCGCCGCCGCCTCCCGGCGCTAAAGGAAACGGAGGCCGTAACGGGAACCGCTTCTCCCCTCTGGCGTTGACGAACGGCGGCGTTCCTCCCGTTAACATCGTGACGTGTAACGGGGCGGTGAAAGGCCCCAACGACGCCTCCGCCCCCGCCGACGGTAGCCACGGCAACAAGCCGAGCCCCTGGGCGTCGGCCAACGGTGCTGGTGTGACCCCCGGCACTTTGAACCCAAAAGTTAACCACAGTGCCTGGCCCGGTCCCCAGGGACCCTCTGGCTGTACGATTGGCCAGCAGGGAGGCTCTCTGGGCTGGGGAGGGATACGACCGGACAGCCTCCTCCTGAATGATGCTACTATCAAGCCTCGCCACCTGAACACGACCAACGGACCAAATAACACTACGAACGCCATCGACACCTCTAGTGTACCGAACTCTACAGGCGCCTCAGTGCACAGGAACGAGTCTGGTTCGGGGCTGCGTTCCTGGGGAGGAGGAGGAGGAGGAGGAGCGGGGTCAGAGCTTGGAGATCAGCTCTCCAACGGTACCCTGTCTGGCGCCCAGCACCCCCACAGCGAGGGCCTGGCAGGGGGCTTCTCTAAGCCCTGGGGGGCCTCGGGCCCTGGAGACACTGTGAACGGCCAGGGACACGGCCCTGCTGCTGCTGCTGCTGTTTACAACAGTAAAACTAACAGCAAGGCCACTGTAGGGAGGTGGGACTCTGCTTCTCCTCACAACCTGGGGACTGGAGGAGGGGCGGGCAATGGGAACGGAGTGGGTCCTGCCGGGATCCCCCGGCCATGGGGCAACGCCTCCTCCTCTTCTTCCTCCTCTTCATCTGGCTCCTCCTCTAACAGGCAACCCCCCAATGGGGAGTGGAGCTCGTTGCCCGGTAACAAATCTCAGGATTCCGACGACGGACGGAAGTCAGGGGGAGGAGCCAACGGCTGGAAGAGTCTTGAAGACGACGCCCTCAGGATGGGAGGAGGAGTGCAGGGACCTGCGAGCGTTGGAACGTCTGGCGCCAGTGAGGGGAGCGGGGAGAGCTCTGGAGGCCGTAGCTTAGACAGGAACGACCCCCGTCGACGAGGCCCCCTCCCTGGGTCTACTCAAGTCCTCTCCTGTTCAGACGTGGACCCCCGTGTCCTCTGCAACACCGGCTGGGGCCAGACCCCCGTACGCCAGAACACCGCCTGGGACGTCACCTCTCCCGCCCCCAGACCCGATGACAGGAAACCCGGTAACGGAGGCCCTGGCTGGGGATCGAAAAGCCACGCCGCTCGTTCTCAGACCTCCAGCTTTGGAGGATGGCGTGGGGGGGACGGCGGCCCGGGCCCAGAGTCAGGAGGGTCTGGCTGGGTAGAGCAGAAGACGTTGTCTGGGTGTGGAGACCGAGAGAACAAAGGTCCTGGAGGAGAGCGAGGATGGGACCACAGTAACCCTTCCTCTACCTGGGGGACCAGCCAGAAGGAGGACCTCTCCAACACCTGGATCAACCCTCCGAAACCACAAAAGCAGGGCTGGGGGATGGGTGGTGGAGACCGCTCCAGAGGAGGAGGGAGCAGCTACTGGGGTCAGCCCCAGAAGACTAGCGTGTCTGGGGGATGGGACAACGACAGCGACCGTTCAGGGTCTGCAGGATGGGGCGAGCCCGGCCGCCCGTCCAACACCAACGCCGACGAAAGCAGCAGCACCTGGGGTGGCAGCGGAGGGACCCCTGACCACCCCAGCAACCCTCACTCTGGCTGGGGAGAGCCCCCCGTGTCCAACCCCGCCGGACACAAACCCCAGAACCACCAGACCCAGGGAGGGTGGGGCGAGCCTGCCATGAAGCCCAGCCACCCCTCTCAGAGCTGGGGAGACCCGGCCGAGTGGGGTAAAGATCCAGACGCCAACCCGGACCCTCGAGGACCTCCACCAGGCGGTCCCCACCCCTCCAAACCCAGCGGCTGGACTGGGGTGGCGGTCCCAGCTGGACCCTCCCACAAGGAGGAGGAGTCGACGGGGTGGGAGGAGCCTAGTCCCGAGTCGGTGAGGAGGAGGATGGAGATCGATGATGGCACCTCGGCGTGGGGAGACCCCAGCAAATACAACTGTAGCGGGGTCAATTTGTGGAACAAGACCAGCCAATCAGAGCAGGATGCCATGGCCATGACCAAACCCCCCAGCCCCAGCAGCAGCCCCCACCACCCCTGAATAACATGACCAACAAGGACAAGACCTGCAGCTCTGGTGAGTGGAGGGAGCTGTACACACACACACACACACACACACACACACACACACACAGTGTCCTCCACCTCCCCTTTGTGTGTGTGTGTTTTTTAGGGTTGCGTCATCCTTCTGGAATGTTCTACAGCATTGATTTTTCTCTCTGAGCTGTGAGTGCAGGCAGAAACACAGACCTTTGTTTAGACTGAAATACAGATAGTTGCAGGGGGGGGTTAGACTGAGACAGGAAGGGGGAGAGAGAGACAGGAAGGGGGAGAGAGAGACAGGAAGGGGGAGAGAGAGACAGGAAGGGGGAGAGAGAGACAGGAAGGGGGAGAGAGAGACAGGAAGGGGCAGAGAGAGACAGGAAGGGGCAGAGAGAGACAGGAAGGGGCAGAGAGAGACAGGAAGGGGGAGAGAGAGACAGAAAGGGGGAGAGAGAGACAGAAAGGGGGAGAGAGAGACAGAAAGGGGGGAGACAGAAAGGGGGAGAGACAGAGACAGAAAGGGGGAGAGACAGAGACAGAAAGGGGGAGAGACAGAGACAGAAAGGGTGGGAGAGACAGAGACAGAAAGGGGGAGAGAGAGACAGAAAGGGGGGGAGAGAGAGACAGAAAGGGGGGAGAGACAGAGACAGAAAGGGGGAGAGAGACAGAGACAGAAAGGGGGAGAGAGACAGAGACAGAAAGGGAGAGAGAGACAGAGACAGAAAGAGGGGGGGAGACAGAGACAGAAAGGGGGAGAGAGACAGAGACAGAAAGGGGGAGAGAGACAGAGACAGAAAGGGGGAGAGAGACAGAGACAGAAAGAGGGGGGGGAGATGTATAAAAATGAATCAAGGTCCAGGGCTCTATAAAAATCACTCACAGGTCCAGGGCTCTATAAAAATCACTCACAGGTCCAGGGCTCTAAATATCTGCATTGCAGAGAATGCAGACAGAATCATGGAATCCAGACGTTATCAAACTTCGTAGGGAATCAACTAAATGTATTGAACCTAGTCGGGAATCAAGTAAATGTATTGAACCTAGTCGGGAATCCAGACATTATCCAACTTAGTAGGGAATCAAGTAAATGTATTGAACCTAGTAGGGAATCAAGTAAATGTATTGAACCTAGTCGGGAATCCAGACATTATCAAACTTAGTAGGGAATCAAGTAAATGTATTGAACCTAGTAGGGAATCAAGTAAATGTATTGAACCTAGTAGGGAATCAACTAAATGTAATGAACGTAGTAGGGAATCAACTAAATGTATTGAACGTAGTAGGGAATCAACTAAATGTATTGAACCTAGTAGGGAATCCACCAAATGTATTGAACCTAGTAGGGAATCAGGCGCTAAACAACAACGGCCTCTTGCTAGGCGCTAAACAACAACAGCCTCTTGCTAGGCGCTAAACAACAACGGCCTCTTGCTAGGCGCTAAACAACAACGGCCTCTTGCTAGGCGCTAAACAACAACGGCCTCTTGCTAGGTGCTAAACAACAACAGCCTCTTGCTAGGCGCTAAACAACAACAGCCTCTTGCTAGGTGCTAAACAACAACAGCCTCTTGCTAGGCGCTAAACAACAACGGCCTCTTGCTAGGTGCTAAACAACAACAGCCTCTTGCTAGGCGCTAAACAACAACGGCCTCTTGCTAGGTGCTAAACAACAACGGCCTCTTGCTAGGCGCTAAACAACAACGGCCTCTTGCTAGGCGCTAAACAACAACGGCCTCTTGCTAGGCGCTAAACAACAGCCTCTTGCTAGGTGCTGAACAACAACGGCCTCTTGCTAGGCGCTAAACAACAACGGCCTCTTGCTAGGCGCTAAACAACAGCGGCCTCTTGCTAGGCGCTAAACAACAGCGGCCTCTTGCTAGGCGCTAAACAACAACAGCCTCTTGCTAGGCGCTAAACAACAACGGCCTCTTGCTAGGCGCTAAACAACAACGGCCTCTTGCTAGGTGCTAAACAACAACAGCCTCTTGCTAGGTGCTAAACAACAACGGCCTCTTGCTAGGTGCTAAACAACAACGGCCTCTTGCTAGGCGCTAAACAACAACGGCCTCTTGCTAGGCGCTAAACAACAGCCTCTTGCTAGGTGCTGAACAACAACGGCCTCTTGCTAGGCGCTAAACAACAGCCTCTTGCTAGGCGCTAAACAACAACGGCCTCTTGCTAGGTGCTAAACAACAACGGCCTCTTGCTAGGTGCTAAACAACAACGGCCTCTTGCTAGGCGCTAAACAACAACGGCCTCTTGCTAGGCGCTAAACAACAGCCTCTTGCTAGGTGCTGAACAACAACGGCCTCTTGCTAGGCGCTAAACAACAGCCTCTTGCTAGGCGCTAAACAACAACGGCCTCTTGCTAGGCGCTAAACAACGGCCTCTTGCTAGGCGCTAAACAACAACGGCCTCTTGCTAGGTGCTAAACAACAACGGCCTCTTGCTAGGCGCTAAACAACAACAGCCTCTTGCTAGGCGCTAAACAACAGCCTCTTGCTAGGCGCTAAACAACAACAGCCTCTTGCTAGGTGCTAAACAACAACGGCCTCTTGCTAGGTGCTAAACAACAACGGCCTCTTGCTAGGTGCTAAACAACAACGGCCTCTTGCTAGGCGCTAAACAACAACGGCCTCTTGCTAGGCGCTAAACAACAGCCTCTTGCTAGGTGCTGAACAACAACGGCCTCTTGCTAGGCGCTAAACAACAGCCTCTTGCTAGGCGCTAAACAACAACGGCCTCTTGCTAGGCGCTAAACAACAACAGCCTCTTGCTAGGCGCTAAACAACAACAGCCTCTTGCTAGGTACTAAACAACAACGGCCTCTTGCTAGGTACTAAACAACAACGGCCTCTTGCTAGGCGCTAAACAACAGCCTCTTGCTAGGCGCTAAACAACAACGGCCTCTTGCTAGGCGCTAAACAACAACAGCCTCTTGCTAGGCGCTAAACAACAACAGCCTCTTGCTAGGTACTAAACAACAACGGCCTCTTGCTAGGTACTAAACAACAACGGCCTCTTGCTAGGTGCTAAACAACAGCCTCTTGCTAGGTGCTAAACAACAACGGCCTCTTGCTAGGTACTAAACAACAACGGCCTCTTGCTAGGCGCTAAACAACAGCCTCTTGCTAGGTGCTAAACAACAACGGCCTCTTGCTAGGTACTAAACAACAACGGCCTCTTGCTAGGTGCTAAACAACAGCCTCTTGCTAGGTGCTAAACAACAACGGCCTCTTGCTAGGTACTAAACAACAACGGCCTCTTGCTAGGTGCTAAACAACAGCCTCTTGCTAGGTGCTAAACAACAACGGCCTCTTGCTAGGTACTAAACAACAACGGCCTCTTGCTAGGCGCTAAACAACAACAGCCTCTTGCTAGGTGCTAAACAACAGCCTCTTGCTAGGTGCTAAACAACAGCCTCTTGCTGGGTACTAAACAACAACAGCCTCTTGCTAGGTGCTAAACAACAGCCTCTTGCTAGGTGCTAAACAACAGCCTCTTGCTGGGTACTAAACAACAACAGCCTCTTGCTAGGTGCTAAACAACAGCCTCTTGCTAGGTGCTAAACAACAGCCTCTTGCTAGGTGCTAAACAACAACGGCCTCTTGCTAGGCGCTAAACAACAACAGCCTCTTGCTAGGTGCTAAACAACAACAGCCTCTTGCTAGGTGCTAAACAACAACAGCCTCTTGCTAGGTGCTAAACAACAACGGCCTCTTGCTAGGCGCTAAACAACAACGGCCTCTTGCTAGGTGCTAAACAACAACAGCCTCTTGCTAGGTGCTAAACAACAACAGCCTCTTGCTAGGTGCTAAACAACAACGGCCTCTTGCTAGGTGCTAAACAACAACAGCCTCTTGCTAGGTGCTAAACAACAACAGCCTCTTGCTAGGTGCTAAACAACAACAGCCTCTTGCTAGGTGCTAAACAACAACAGCCTCTTGCTAGGTGCTAAACAACAACAGCCTCTTGCTAGGTGCTAAACAACAACAGCCTCTTGCTAGGTGCTAAACAACAACAGCCTCTTGCTAGGTGCTAAACAACAACAGCCTCTTGCTAGGTGCTAAACAACAACAGCCTCTTGCTAGGTGCTAAACAACAACGGCCTCTTGCTAGGTGCTAAACAACAACGGCCTCTTGCTAGGCGCTAAACAACAACGGCCTCTTGCTAGGCGCTAAACAACAACGGCCTCTTGCTAGGTGCTAAACAACAACGGCCTCTTGCTAGGTGCTAAACAACAACGGCCTCTTGCTAGGTGCTAAACAACAACGGCCTCTTGCTAGGCGCTAAACAACAACGGCCTCTTGCTAGGTGCTAAACAACAACGGCCTCTTGCTAGGCGCTAAACAACAACGGCCTCTTGCTAGGCGCTAAACAACAACGGCCTCTTGCTAGGCGCTAAACAACAACGGCCTCTTGCTACTTACTTACTGGAATTAAAGGGGGAAAACGGAAACCTGGATAAACAAAATGATGAAACTGAATTTGGGGTGGGCCAACTACACTGTCTGTTATTGATCTAGAAACCCAGCTAGTCTGTTATTGATCATCTCGGTCTAGAAACCCAGCCAGTCTGTTATTGATCTAGAAACCCAGCCAGTCTGTTATTGATCATCTCAGTCTAGAAACCCAGCCAGTCTGTTATTGATCATCTCAGTCTAGAAACCCAGCCAGTCTGTTATTGATCATCTCAGTCTAGAAACCCAGCCAGTCTGTTATTGATCATCTCAGTCTAGAAACCCAGCCAGTCTGTTATTGATCATCTCAGTGAGTACAACAGCAGAGTTGAGAAGGTACAAGGTTACCTGCCATTTACAAAACTCCACCTCACATACCCCTCCCCTCCTCCCCCTCTCTTCTCCCCCTCTCTTCTCCTCCTCCCCCTCTCTCTCCTCCCCTCCTCTCTCTCTCCTCCTCTCTCTCTCCTCCCCTCTCTCTCCTCCCCTCTCTCCCCTCCCCCCCTCTCTCTCCCCTCTTCTCTCTCTCCCCTCCTCCCCCTCTCTCTCTCCCCTCTTCTCTCTCTCCCCTCTCTCTCTCTCCCCCTCTTCTCTCTCTCTCCTCCTCCCCCTCTCTCTCTCCCCTCCCAGCTCCCTCTCTCTCCCCCCTCCTCCCTCTCTCTCTCCCCCTCTCTCTCTCTCTCCCCATCTCTTCCCCCTCTCTCTCTCTCCCCCCCAGCCAGTCCTCCCCCTCTCTCTCTCCCCCCTCCTCCCCCTCTCTCTCTCTCTCCCTCCTCTCTCTCTCTCTCTCCTCCTCCCCCTCTCTCTCTCTCTCTCTCTCCTCCTCCCCCCTCTCTCTCTCTCTCTCTCTCTCTCTCTCTCTCCTCCTCCCCCTCTCTCTCTCCCCTCCTCTCTCTCCCTCCTCCCCCTCTCTCTCCCCTCCTCTCTCCCCTCCCTCCCCCCCCCTCTCTCTCTCTCTCCCCTCCTCCCTCTCTCTCTCTCTCTCTCTCTCTCTCTCTCTCTCTCTCCTCCCCCCCCCCCTCTCTCTCTCTCTCTCTCTCTCTCTCTCTCTCCCCCCCTCTCTCTCTCTCTCTCTCTCTCCCTCCCCCCTCTCTCTCTCTCTCTCCTCCTCCTCCCTCTCTCTCTCCCTCCTCTCTCCCCTCCTCCCCCTCTCTCTCTCTCCCCTCCTCTCTCTCTCTCCCCCTCCTCTCTTTTCTCCCCCTCCCCCCCCTCTCTCTCTCTCCCTCCTCCTCTCTCTCCCCCTCCTCCCTCTCTCTCTCTCCCCTCCTCCCCCTCTCTCTTTCTCTCTCTCTCTCCCCTCCTCCCCCTCCCCCCCTCTCCTCCTCCCTCTCTCTCCTCCTCCAGGTTGGGGTGAACAGTACACAGGTCCCCAGAAGATGGAGTCGGGAACGTGGGGTGATCCGCCAGGCCCCCCCGTCTCTGTGGACAACGGGACATCGGCCTGGGGGAAACCCATGGACACTAGCTCCACCTGGGAGGAGCAGAGAGACAGAGGAGACAGAGGGGACAACTCTGCGACAGGAGGCTGGGAAGGACCTGGAGCACAGAACCACCACAAACCTGGTGAGACACATATACACACACACAGTCAGAACACCTACATGTAGAGAGAGATACACATGTGTGGCACGTACGACAGAGGACCAGAGTGACATCACCAGAGACATTACTGAGGGAATTGACGTTCAGTAACAGGCAGTAACTATGACATCATCAGTAACAGGCAGTAACTATGACATCATCAGTAACAGGCAGTAACTATGACATCATCAGTAACAGACAGTAACTATGACATCATCAGTACCAGACAGTAACTATGACATCATCATCTCCTCGTCTCTCTCCAGGCCCCCCCGTGTCTCTCTCCAGGCCCCCCGTGTCTCTCTCCAGGCCCCCCCGTGTCTCTCTCCAGGCCCCCCGTGTCTCTCTCCAGGCCCCCTCGTGTCTCTCTCCAGGCCCCCTCGTGTCTCTCTCCAGGCCCCCTCGTGTCTCTCTCCAGGTCCCCTCGTGTCTCTCTCCAGGTCCCCCCGTGTCTCTCTCCAGGCCCCCTCGTGTCTCTCTCCAGGCCCCCTCGTGTCTCTCTCCAGGCCCCCTCGTGTCTCTCTCCAGGCCCCCTCGTGTCTCTCTCCAGGCCCCCTCGTGTCTCTCTCCAGGCCCCCTCGTGTCTCTCTCCAGGCCCCCTCGTGTCTCTCTCCAGGCCCCCTCGTGTCTCTCTCTCCAGGTCCCCGTGTCTCTCTCCAGGTCCCCTCGTGTCTCTCTCCAGGTCCCCTCGTGTCTCTCTCCAGGCCCCCTCGTGTCTCTCTCTCCAGGTCCCCTCGTGTCTCTCTCCAGGTCCCCTCGTGTCTCTCTCCAGGTCCCCTCGTGTCTCTCTCTCCAGGCCCCCTCGTATCTCTCTCTCCAGGTCCCCTCGTGTCTCTCTCTCCAGGCCCCCTCGTATCTCTCTCTCCAGGTCCCCTCGTGTCTCTCTCTCCAGGCCCCCTCGTGTCTCTCTCTCCAGGTCCCCTCGTGTCTCTCTCCAGGTCCCCTCGTGTCTCTCTCCAGGTCCCCTCGTGTCTCCAGGTTTAATTCCTTCGTCCTCTCTCCACCCTCCAGGTCCCAAGCCCATGCAGCAGGAGAGTAGTACCTGGTGTGGGGAGGAGGTGTCGTGCCGGGCCAGTTGGGAACCGGAGGAGGAGGTGGAGGTCGGGATGTGGATCAACACCCCAAGTCACCGAGACAGAGACGGCCACAGAGAGAACCACAGAGACCGGGACCGAGACGGTCACAGAGACGGCCACAGAGACCGGGACAGAGACGGTCACAGAGAGAACCACAGAGACGGTCAGGACAACAGGAACAACGGGCCACAGCAACACAGCTGGAACTACATGAAGAAAATCCCCCCCAAGGTATTACTGAGGCTTCCAGCTGTAGTTCAACTTCTAGTTATATTAACCCAGGTCTCTCTGTATTACTGAGGCTTCTAGCTGTAGTTCAACTTCTAGTTATATTAACCCAGGTCTCTGTATTACTGAGGCTTCCAGCTGTAGTTCAACTTCTAGTTATATTAACCCAGGTCTCTGTATTACTGAGGCTTCTAGCTGTAGTTCAACTTCTAGTTATATTAACCCAGGTCTCTGTATTACTGAGGCTTCCAGCTGTAGTTCAACTTCTAGTTATATTAACCCAGGTCTCTGTATTACTGAGGCTTCCAGCTATAGTTCAACTTCTAGTTATATTAACCCAGGTCTCTGTATTACTGAGGCTTCCAGCTGTAGTTCAACTTCTAGTTATATTAACCCAGGTCTCTGTATTACTGAGGCTTCTAGCTGTAGTTCAACTTCTAGTTATATTAACCCAGGTCTCTGTATTACTGAGGCTTCTAGCTGTAGTTCAACTTCTAGTTATATTAACCCAGGTCTCTGTGTTACTGAGGCTTCTAGCTGTAGTTCAACTTCTAGTTATATTAACCCAGGTCTCTGTATTACTGAGGCTTCCAGCTGTAGTTCAACTTCTAGTTATATTAACCCAGGTCTCTCTGTATTACTGAGGCTTCCAGCTGTAGTTCAACGTCTAGTTATATTAACCCAGGTCTCTGTGTTACTGAGGCTTCTAGCTGTAGTTCAACTTCTAGTTATATTAACCCAGGTCTCTGTATTACTGAGGCTTCTAGCTGTAGTTCAACTTCTAGTTATATTAACCCAGGTCTCTGTATTACTGAGGCTTCTAGCTGTAGTTCAACTTCTAGTTATATTAACCCAGGTCTCTCTGTATTACTGAGGCTTCTAGCTGTAGTTCAACTTCTAGTTATATTAACCCAGGTCTCTGTATTACTGAGGCTTCTAGCTGTAGTTCAACTTCTAGTTATATTAACCCAGGTCTCTGTATTACTGAGGCTTCTAGCTGTAGTTCTAGGCTTTTCCTGGAGTTGTATTAACCCGGGTCTCTGTGTAGGTTATTAACCAGGGGGTTTCTCTGTGTGGGTTATTAACCAGGGGGTTTCTCTGTGTAGGTTATTAACCAGGGGGTCTCTGTTTGTAGGTTATTAACCAGGGGGTCTCTGTGTGTAGGTTATTAACCAGGGGGTTTCTCTGTGTAGGTTATTAACCAGGGGGTCTCTGTGTGTAGGTTATTAACCAGGGGGTCTCTGTGTGGGTTATTAACCAGGGGGTCTCTGTGTGTAGGTTATTAACCAGGGGGTCTCTGTGTAGGTTATTAACCAGGGGGTCTCTGTGTAGGTTATTAACCAGGGGGTCTCTGAGTGGGTTATTAACCAGGGGGTCTCTGTGTAGGTTATTAACCAGGGGGTCTCTGTGTAGGTTATTAACCAGGGGGTCTCTGTGTAGGTTATTAACCAGGGGGTCTCTGTGTGTAGGTTATTAACCAGGGGGTTTCTCTGTGTAGGTTATTAACCAGGGGGTCTCTGTGTGTAGGTTATTAACCAGGGGGTCTCTGTGTGGGTTATTAACCAGGGGGTCTCTGTGTGTAGGTTATTAACCAGGGTGTCTCTCTGTGTGGGTTATTAACCAGGGGGGGTCTCTCTGTGTGGGTTATTAACCAGGGGGTCTCTGTGTAGGTTATTAACCAGGGGGTCTCTGTGTAGGTTATTAACCAGGGGGTCTCTGAGTGGGTTATTAACCAGGGGGTCTCTGTGTAGGTTATTAACCAGGGGGTCTCTGTGTAGGTTATTAACCAGGGGGTCTCTGTGTAGGTTATTACCCAGGGGGTCTCTCTGTGTAGGTTATTACCCAGGGGGTCTCTGAGTGGGTTATTAACCAGGGGGTCTCTGAGTGGGTTATTACCCAGGGGGTCTCTGTGTAGGTTATTACCCAGGGGGTCTCTGTGTAGGTTATTACCCAGGGGGTCTCTGAGTGGGTTATTACCCAGGGCGTCTCTGTGTGGGTTATTACCCAGGGTCTCTCTGTGTGGGTTATTAACCAGGGGGTCTCTCTGTGTGGGTTATTACCCAGGGGGTCTCTGAGTGGGTTATTAACCAGGGGGTCTCTGAGTGGGTTATTACCCAGGGGGTCTCTGTGTAGGTTATTACCCAGGGGGTCTCTGTGTAGGTTATTACCCAGGGGGTCTCTGAGTGGGTTATTACCCAGGGCGTCTCTGTGTGGGTTATTACCCAGGGCGTCTCTGTGTGGGTTATTACCCAGGGTCTCTCTGTGTGGGTTATTAACCAGGGGGTCTCTCTGTGTGGGTTATTAACCAGGGGGTCTCTGTGTGGGTTATTAACCAGGGGGTCTCTGTGTGTAGGTTATTAACCAGGGGGTCTCTGTGTAGGTTATTAACCAGGGGGTCTCTGAGTGGGTTATTACCCAGGGGGTCTCTGTGTAGGTTATTAACCAGGGGGTCTCTGTGTGGGTTATTAACCAGGGGGTCTCTGTGTAGGTTATTACCCAGGGGGTCTCTGAGTGGGTTATTAACCAGGGGGTCTCTGTGTGGGTTATTAACCAGGGGGTCTCTGAGTGGGTTATTAACCAGGGGGTCTCTGTGTTTCAGATCAACAAATCAGTGAACAAGCAGGAGGATGTCTGGATGAACCAGTTCGTCAAACAGTTCAACAACATGAACTACCCTGTGAGTACGCAGCCTTGAACCTTGAACCCTGAACCCTCAAATCAAACAGTTCAACATGAACTACCCTGTGAGTACACAGCCTTGAACCTTGAACCCTGAACCCTCAAATCAAACAGTTCAACAACATGAACTACCCTGTGAGTACACAGCCTTGAACCTTGAACCCTGAACCCTCAAATCAAACAGTTCAACAACATGAACTACCCTGTGAGTACACAGCCTTGAACCCTGAACCCTCAAATCAAACAGTTCAACAACATGAACTACCCTGTGAGTACGCAGCCTTGAACCCTGAACCCTCAAATCAAACAGTTCAACAACATGAACTACCCTGTGAGTACGCAGCCTTGAACCTTGAACTCACATGTCGACCCTTAGTGAAGAGGGGTTGGAGCTCGTCGGGTGTCGACCCTTTAGTGAAGAGGGGTTGGAGCTTGTCAGATGTAGTGAAGAGGGGTTGGAGCTCGTCAGATGTAGTGAAGAGGGGTTGGAGCTCGTCAGGTGTTGACCCTTTAGTGAAGAGGGGTTGGAGCTCGTCAGGTGTTGACCCTTTAGTGAAGAGGGGTTGGAGCTCGTCAGGTGTTGACCCTTTAGTGAAGAGGGGTTGGAGCTCGTCAGGTGTTGACCCTTTAGTGAAGAGGGGTTGGAGCTCGTCAGGTGTTGACCCTTTAGTGAAGAGGGGTTGGAGCTCGTCAGGTGTTGACCCTTTAGTGAAGAGGGGTTGGAGCTCGTCAGGTGTTGACCCTTTAGTGAAGAGGGGTTGGAGCTCGTCAGGTGTCGACCCTTTAGTGAAGAGGGGTTGGAGCTCGTCAGGTGTTGACCCTTTAGTGAAGAGGGGTTGGAGCTCGTCAGATGTAGTGAAGAGGGGTTGGAGCTCGTCAGGTGTTGACCCTTTAGTGAAGAGGGGTTGGAGCTCGTCAGGTGTTGACCCTTTAGTGAAGAGGGGTTGGAGCTCGTCAGGTGTTGACCCTTTAGTGAAGAGGGGTTGGAGCTCGTCAGGTGTCGACCCTTTAGTGAAGAGGGGTTGGAGCTCGTCAGGTGTTGACCCTTTAGTGAAGAGGGGTTGGAGCTCGTCAGGTGTTGACCCTTTAGTGAAGAGGGGTTGGAGCTCGTCAGGTGTTGACCCTTTAGTGAAGAGGGGTTGGAGCTCGTCAGGTGTTGACCCTTTAGTGAAGAGGGGTTGGAGCTCGTCAGGTGTTGACCCTTTAGTGAAGAGGGGTTGGAGCTCGTCAGGTGTAGTGAAGAGGGGTTGGAGCTCGTCAGGTGTTGACCCTTTAGTGAAGAGGGGTTGGAGCTCGTCAGGTGTCGACCCTTTAGTGAAGAGGGGTTGGAGCTCGTCAGGTGTTGACCCTTTAGTGAAGAGGGGTTGGAGCTCGTCAGGTGTTGACCCTTTAGTGAAGAGGGGTTGGAGCTCGTCAGGTGTTGACCCTGTAGTGAAGAGGGGTTGGAGCTCGTCAGGTGTTGACCCTTTAGTGAAGAGGGGTTGGAGCTCGTCAGGTGTTGACCCTGTAGTGAAGAGGGGTTGGAGCTCGTCAGGTGTTGACCCTTTAGTGAAGAGGGGTTGGAGCTCGTCAGGTGTTGACCCTTTAGTGAAGAGGGGTTGGAGCTCGTCAGGTGTTGACCCTTTAGTGAAGAGGGGTTGGAAGGGTAATCCGGGTAATTTGTTCCTCGAACCCGACCCTTCAGGTGTGATTGGAACAGGTCTTGGGTAGACTTTATGTGTAACAGATTTGCCTGCTAGGAACCTTATACACCCGAACGCTGCGCAGCGGAAGAGCGAGAGAAATAATTATACCTTTTCTCCTGCTGCACTTGCAAACCTCTGCCTCCAGGGGCAGCAGCAGGAACACAAGACCAGCCCCCAGCACATCAGTGGACTATCTCTCTCTCTCTCTCTCTCTCTCTCTCTCTCTCTCTCTCTCTCTCTCTCTCTCTCTCTCTCTCTCTCTCTCTCTCTCTCTCTCTCTCTCTCTCTCTCTCTCTCTCTCTCTCTCTCTCTCTCTCTCTCTCTCTCTCTCTCTCTCTCTCTCTCTCTCTCTCTCTCTCTCTCTCTCTCTCTCTCTCTCTCTCTCTCTCTCTCTCTCTCTCTCTCTCTCTCTCTCTCTCTCTCTCTCTCTCTCTCTCTCTCTCT
This sequence comes from Oncorhynchus masou masou, assembly GCF_036934945.1. NCBI lineage: Eukaryota > Metazoa > Chordata > Actinopteri > Salmoniformes > Salmonidae > Oncorhynchus > Oncorhynchus masou. The sequence continues at coordinate 50,999 of NW_027008745.1, forward strand.
CTCTCTCTCTCTCTCTCTCTCTCTCTCTCTCTCTCTCTCTCTCTCTCTCTCTCTCTCTCTCTCTCTCTCTCTCTCTCTCTCTCTCTCTCTCTCTCTCTCTCTCTCTCTCGTCTCTGACCTATCTGATCCCTCTCTCTGTCCATCCCCTCCTAGAGAGACTCTCCTGAAGACTTGTCGAAGAGCAATAAGATGGAGATGGGAGGAGGAGGAGGGATGATGTCTGACAAGCGTATGGATGTGAACATGGCAGAGTACAGTGGAGTGATGGGGAAAAACTCAGCTTCCAGGCACCAGATCCACAAAGAGCCTTCCATGGAGAGAAGCCCTTACTACGACAAGGTACTGTCTGTGTAGTGTACCGTCTCCCAGCGTTGCACTGCCCCATCTCCCAGCGTTGCACTGCCCCCTGGTGGTAGCTGTGTCATTACAGAATGTGGTCCCCTGGTGGTAGCTCAGTGTCATATCAGAACATAGTCCCCTGGTGGTAGCTCAGTGTCATATCAGAATGTAGTCCCCTGGTGGTAGATCAGTGTCATATCAGAATGTAGTCCCCTGGTGGTAGCTCAGTGTCATTAGAATGTAGTCCCCTGGTGGTAGCTCAGTGTCATATCAGAATGTAGTCCCCTGGTGGTAGCTCAGTGTCATATCAGAATGTAGTCCCCTGGTGGTAGCTCAGTGTCATTAGAATGTAGTCCCCTGGTGGTAGCTCAGTGTCATATCAGAATGTAGTCCCCTGGTGGTAGCTCAGTGTCATATCAGAACATAGTCCCCTGGTGGTAGCTCAGTGTCATTACAGAATGTAGTCCCCTGGTGATAGCTCAGTGTCATATCAGAATGTAGTCCCCTGGTGGTAGCTCAGTGTTATATCAGAATGTAGTCCCCTGGTGGTAGCTCAGTGTCATTACAGAATGTAGTCCCCTGGTGGTAGCTCAGTGTCATTAGAATGTAGTCCCCTGGTGGTAGCTCAGTGTCATTACAGAATGTAGTCCCCTGGTGGTAGCTCAGTGTCATATCAGAATGTGGTCCCCTGGTGGTAGCTCAGTGTCATATCAGAATGTAGTCCCCTGGTGGTAGCTCAGTGTCATATCAGAATGTAGTCCCCTGGTGGTGGCTCAGTGTCATTACAGAATGTGGTCCCCTGGTGGTAGCTCAGTGTCATATCATAATGTAGTCCCCTGGTGGTAGCTGTGTCATATCAGAATGTAGTCCCCTGGTGGTAGATCAGTGTCATATCAGAATGTAGTCCCCTGGTGGTAGCTCAGTGTCATATCAGAATGTAGTCCCCTGGTGGTAGCTCAGTGTCATTACAGAATGTAGTCCCCTGGTGGTAGCTCAGTGTCATATCAGAATGTAGTCCCCTGGTGGTAGCTCAGTGTCATTACAGAATGTAGTCCCCTGGTGGTAGCTCAGTGTCATATCAGAATGTAGTCCCCTGGTGGTGGCTCAGTGTCATATCAGAATGTAGTCACCTGGTGGTAGCTCAGTGTCATATCAGAATGTAGTCCCCTGGTGGTAGCTCAGTGTCATATCAGAATGTAGTCCCCTGGTGATAGCTCAGTGTCATTACAGAATGTGGTCCCCTGGTGGTAGCTCAGTGTCATATCAGAATGTAGTCCCCTGGTGGTGGCTCAGTGTCATTACAGAATGTAGTCCCCTGGTGGTAGCTCAGTGTCATTACAGAATGTAGTCCCCTGGTGGTGGCTCAGTGTCATTACAGAATGTAGTCCCCTGGTGGTGGCTCAGTGTCATATCAGAATGTAGTCCCCTGGTGGTAGCTCAGTGTCATATCATAATGTAGTCCCCTGGTGGTAGCTCAGTGTCATTACAGAATGTAGTCCCCTGGTGGTGGCTCAGTGTCATTACAGAATGTAGTCCCCTGGTGGTAGCTCAGTGTCATATCAGAATGTAGTCCCCTGGTGGTAGATCAGTGTCATATCAGAATGTAGTCCCCTGGTGGTAGCTCAGTGTCATTAGAATGTAGTCCCCTGGTGATAGCTCAGTGTCATATCAGAATGTAGTCCCCTGGTGGTAGCTCAGTGTCATATCAGAATGTAGTCCCCTGGTGGTAGCTCAGTGTCATATCAGAATGTAGTCCCCTGGTGGTAGCTCAGTGTCATATCAGAATGTAGTCCCCTGGTGGTAGCTCAGTGTCATATCAGAATGTAGTCCCCTGGTGGTGGCTCAGTGTCATATCAGAATGTAGTCACCTGGTGGTAGCTCAGTGTCATATCAGAATGTAGTCCCCTGGTGGTAGCTCAGTGTCATATCAGAATGTAGTCCCCTGGTGGTGGCTCAGTGTCATTACAGAATGTAGTCCCCTGGTGGTGGCTCAGTGTCATTACAGAATGTAGTCCCCTGGTGGTGGCTCAGTGTCATTACAGAATGTAGTCCCCTGGTGGTGGCTCAGTGTCATATCAGAATGTAGTCCCCTGGTGGTGGCTCAGTGTCATATCAGAATGTAGTCCCCTGGTGGTAGATCAGTGTCATATCAGAATGTGGTCCCCTGGTGGTAGCTCAGTGTCATTAGAATGTAGTCCCCTGGTGGTAGCTCAGTGTCATATCAGAATGTAGTCCCCTGGTGGTGGCTCAGTGTCATTACGGAATGTAGTCCCCTGGTGGTGGCTCAGTGTCATATCAGAATGTAGTCCCCTGGTGGTAGCTCAGTGTCATATCAGAATGTAGTCCCCTGGTGGTGGCTCAGTGTTATATCAGAATGTAGTCCCCTGGTGGTAGCTCAGTGTCATATCAGAATGTAGTCCCCTGGTGGTAGCTCAGTGTCATATCAGAATGTAGTCACCTGGTGGTAGCTCAGTGTCATATCAGAATGTAGTCCCCTGGTGGTAGCTCAGTGTCATATCAGAATGTAGTCCCCTGGTGGTAGCTCAGTGTCATATCAGAATGTAGTCCCCTGGTGGTGGCTCAGTGTCATTACAGAATGTAGTCCCCTGGTGGTGGCTCAGTGTCATATCAGAATGTAGTCCCCTGGTGGTAGATCAGTGTCATATCAGAATGTGGTCCCCTGGTGGTAGCTCAGTGTCATTAGAATGTAGTCCCCTGGTGGTGGCTCAGTGTCATTAGAATGTAGTCCCCTGGTGGTAGCTCAGTGTCATTAGAATGTAGTCCCCTGGTGGTAGCTCAGTGTCATAAAAAAGCTTTGGCTTCCTGCCGCTTCTCTGGCTTCCTCTGGGGCCTTCTCTCCTCCCTCTCTCTTCCTCCCTCCATCCTCTGGGGCCTTCTCTCCTCCCTCTCTCCTTCCTCCCTCCATCCTCTGGGGCCTTCTCTCCTCCCTCTCTCTCTTCCTCCCTCCATCCTCTGGGGCCTTCTCCTCCCTCTCTCCTTCCTCCCTCCATCCTCTGGGGCCTTCTCTCCTCCCTCTCTCCTTCCTCCCTCCATCCTCTGGGGCCTTCTCTCCTCCCTCTCTCCTTCCTCCCTCCATCCTCTGGGGCCTTCTCTCCTCCCTCCTCCTTCCTCCCTCCATCCTCTGGGGCCTTCTCTCCTCCCTCTCTCCTTCCTCCCTCCATCCTCTGGGGCCTTCTCTCCTCCCTCTCTCCTTCCTCCCTCCATCCTCTGGGGCCTTCTCTCCTCCCTCTCTCCTTCCTCCCTCCATCCTCTGGGGCCTTCTCTCCTCCCTCTCTCCTTCCTCCCTCCATCCTCTGGGGCCTTCTCTCCTCCCTCTCTCCTTCCTCCCTCCATCCTCTGGGGCCTTCTCTCCTCCCTCTCTCCTTCCTCCCTCCATCCTCTGGGGCCTTCTCTCCTTCCTCCCTCCATCCTCTGGGGCCTTCTCTCCTTCCTCCCTCCATCCTCTGGGGCCTTCTCTCCTCCCTCTCTCCTTCCTCCCTCCATCCTCTGGGGCCTTCTCTCCTCCCTCTCTCCTTCCTCCCTCCATCCTCTGGGGCCTTCTCTCCTCCCTCTCTCCTTCCTCCCTCCATCCTCTGGGGCCTTCTCTCCTCCCTCTCTCCTTCCTCCCTCCATCCTCTGGGGCCTTCTCTCCTCCCTCTCTCCTTCCTCCCTCCATCCTCTGGGGCCTTGTCTCCCCCTCTCTCCTTCCTCCCTCCATCCTCTGGGGCCTTGTCTCCTCCCTCTCTCCTTCCTCCCTCCATCCTCTGGGGCCTTGTCTCCTCCCTCTCTCCTTCCTCCCTCCATCCTCTGGGGCCTTCTCTCCTCCCTCTCTCCTTCCTCCCTCCATCCTCTGGGGCCTTGTCTCCTCCCTCTCTCCTTCCTCCCTCCATCCTCTGGGTCCTTGTCTCCTCCCTCTCTCCTTCCTCCCTCCATCCTCTGGGGCCTTCTCTCCTCCCTCTCTCCTTCCTCCCTCCATCCTCTGGGGCCTTCTCTCCTTCCTCCCTCCATCCTCTGGGGCCTTCTCTCCTTCCTCCCTCCATCCTCTGGGGCCTTCTCTCCTTCCTCCCTCCATCCTCTGGGGCCTTCTCTCCTTCCTCCCTCCATCCTCTGGGGCCTTCCTCCTTCCTCCCTCCATCCTCTGGGGCCTTCTCTCCTTCCTCCCTCCATCCTCTGGGGCCTTCTCTCCTTCCTCCCTCCATCCTCTGGGGCCTTCTCTCCTTCCTCCCTCCATCCTCTGGGGCCTTCTCTCCTCCCTCTCTCCTTCCTCCCTCCATCCTCTGGGGCCTTCTCTCCTCCCTCTCTCCTTCCTCCCTCCATCCTCTGGGGCCTTGTCTCCTCCCTCTCTCCTTCCTCCCTCCATCCTCTGGGGCCTTCTCTCCTTCCTCCCTCCATCCTCTGGGGCCTTCTCTCCTCCCTCTCTCCTTCCTCCCTCCATCCTCTGGGGCCTTCTCTCCTCCCTCTCTCCTTCCTCCCTCCATCCTCTGGGGCCTTCTCCCTCCCTCTCTGGGGCCTTCTCTCCTTCCTCCCTCCATCCTCTGGGGCCTTCTCTCCTCCCTCTCTCCTTCCTCCCTCCATCCTCTGGGGCCTTCTCTCCTTCCTCCCTCCATCCTCTGGGGCCTTCTCTCCTTCCTCCCTCCATCCTCTGGGGCCTTCTCTCCCCTTCCCTCCATCCTCTGGGGCCTTCTCTCCTTCCTCCCTCCATCCTCTGGGGCCTTCTCTCCTTCCTCCCTCCATCCTCTGGGGCCTTCTCTCCTCCCTCTCTCCTTCCTCCCTCCATCCTCTGGGGCCTTCTCTCCTTCCTCCCTCCATCCTCTGGGGCCTTCTCTCCTCCCTCTCTCCTTCCTCCCTCCATCCTCTGGGGCCTTCTCTCCTCCCTCTCTCCTTCCTCCCTCCATCCTCTGGGGCCTTCTCTCCTTCCTCCCTCCATCCTCTGGGGCCTTCTCTCCTCCCTCCCTCCATCCTCCCTCCATCCTCTCCTTCTCTCCTCCTCCCCCTCCATCCTCTGGGGCCTTCTCTCCTCCTCCCTCCATCCTCTGGGGCCTTCTCTCCTCCCTCTCTCCTTCCTCCCTCCATCCTCTGGGGCCTTCTCTCCTTCCTCCCTCCATCCTCTGGGGCCTTCTCTCCTCCCTCTCTCCTTCCTCCCTCCATCCTCTGGGGCCTTCTCTCCTCCCTCCTCCTTCCTCCCTCCATCCTCTGGGGCCTTCTCTCCTCCCTCCTCCTTCCTCCCTCCATCCTCTGGGGCCTTCTCTCCTCCCTCCTCCCCTCCCTCCATCCTCTGGGGCCTTCTCTCCTTCCTCCCTCCATCCTCTGGGGCCTTCTCTCCTCCCTCTCTCCTTCCTCCCTCCATCCTCTGGGGCCTTCTCTCCTCCCTCTCTCCTTCCTCCCTCCATCCTCTGGGGCCTTCTCTCCTCCCTTCCTCCTCCCTCCATCCTCTGGGGCCTTCTCTCCTCCCTCTCTCCTTCCTCCCTCCATCCTCTGGGGCCTTCTCTCCTCCTCTCCTTCCTCCCTCCATCCTCTGGGGCCTTCTCTCCTCCCTCTCTCCTTCCTCCCTCCATCCTCTGGGGCCTTCTCTCCCTCTCCTCCTCTCCTCCATCCTCCCTCCATCCTCCTGGGGCCTTCCTCCTCCCTCCTCCTTCCTCCCTCCATCCTCTGGGGCCTTCTCTCCTCCCTCCTCCTTCCTCCCTCCATCCTCTGGGGCCTTCTCTCCTTCCTCCCTCCATCCTCTGGGGCCTTCTCTCCTCCCTCTCTCCTTCCTCCCTCCATCCTCTGGGGCCTTCTCTCCTCCCTCTCTCCTTCCTCCCTCCATCCTCTGGGGCCTTCTCTCCTTCCTCCCTCCATCCTCTGGGGCCTTCTCTCCTCCCTCTCCTTCCTCCCTCCATCCTCTGGGGCCTTCTCTCCTCCCTCTCTCCTTCCTCCCTCCATCCTCTGGGGCCTTCTCTCCTCCCTCTCCTTCCTCCCTCCATCCTCTGGGGCCTTCTCTCCTCCTCTCTCCCTTCCTCCCTCCATCCTCTCCTTCTCTCCTTCCTTCCTCCCTCCATCCTCTGGGGCCTTCTCTCCTCCCTCTCCCTTCCTCCCTCCATCCTCTGGGGCCTTGTCTCCTCCCTCTCTCCTTCCTCCCTCCATCCTCTGGGGCCTTCTCCTCCTCCCTCCCTCTGGGGCCTTCCTCCCTCCATCCTCTGGGGCCTTCTCTCCTTCCTCCCTCCATCCTCTGGGGCCTTCTCTCCTCCCTCTCTCCTTCCTCCCTCCATCCTCTGGGGCCTTCTCTCCTTCCTCCCTCCATCCTCTGGGGCCTTCTCTCCTCCCTCTCTCCTTCCTCCCTCCATCCTCTGGGGCCTTCTCTCCTTCCTCCCTCCATCCTCTGGGGCCTTCTCTCCTCCCCTCCCTCCATCCTTCCTCCTCCTTCCTCCCTCCATCCTCTGGGGCCTTCTCCTCCCTCTCCTTCCTCCCTCCATCCTCTGGGGCCTTCTCTCCTCCCTCTCTCCATCCTCCCTCCTCCTCCCTCTCCCTTCCTCCTCCCTCCATCCTCTGGGGCCTTCTCTCCCTCCCTCCATCCTCTGGGGCCTTCTCTCCTCCCTCTCTCCTTCCTCCCTCCATCCTCTGGGGCCTTCTCTCCTTCCTCCTTCCTCCCATCCTCTGGGGCCTTCTCTCCTCCCTCTCTCCTTCCTCCCTCCATCCTCTGGGGCCTTCTCTCCTTCCTCCCTCCATCCTCTGGGGCCTTCTCTCCTCCCTCTCTCCTTCCTCCCTCCATCCTCTGGGGCCTTCTCTCCTCCCTCCCTTCCTCCATCCTCTGGGGCCTTCTCTCCTCCCTCCATCCTCTGGGGCCTTCTCTCCTTCCTCCTTCCTCCATCCTCTGGGGCCTTCTCTCCTCCCTCTCTCCTTCCTCCCTCCATCCTCTGGGGCCTTCTCTCCTCCCTCTCTCCTTCCTCCATCCTCTGGGGCCTTCTCTCCTCCCTCTCTCCTTCCTCCCTCCATCCTCTGGGGCCTTCTCTCCCTCCTTCCTCCCTCCATCCTCTGGGGCCTTCTCTCCTCCCTCTCTCCTTCCTCCCTCCATCCTCTCCTTCTCTCCTCCATCCTCTCCCTCCATCCTCTGGGGCCTTCTCTCCTCCTCCTCCTCCCCTCCATCCTCCTCTGGGGCCTTCTCTCCTCCCTCTCTCCTTCCTCCTCTCCATCCTCTGGGGCCTTCTCTCCTTCCTCCCCTCCATCCTCTGGGGCCTCTCCTCCTCCTCCTTCCCCTCCATCTGGGGCCTTCTCTCCTTCCTCCCTCCATCCTCTGGGGCCTTCTCTCCTCCCTCTCTCTTCCTCCCTCCATCCTCTGGGGCCTTCTCTCCTTCCTCCTTCCTCCCTCCATCCTCTGGGGCCTTCTCTCCTCCCTCTCTCCTTCCTCCCTCCATCCTCTGGGGCCTTCTCTCCTCCCTCTCTCCTTCCTCCCTCCATCCTCTGGGGCCTTCTCTCCTCCCTCTCCCTTCCTCCTCCATCCTCTGGGGCCTTCTCTCCTCCCTCCTCCTTCCTCCCTCCATCCTCTGGGGCCTTCTCTCCTCCCTCTCTCCTTCCTCCCTCCATCCTCTGGGGCCTTCTCTCCTCCCTCTCTCCTTCCTCCCTCCATCCTCTGGGGCCTTCTCTCCTCCCTCTCCCTTCCTCCCTCCATCCTCTGGGGCCTTCTCTCCTCCCTCTCCTTCCTCCCTCCATCCTCTGGGGCCTTCTCTCCTTCCTCCTCCCTCCATCCTCTGGGGCCTTCTCTCCCCTTCCTCCCTCCATCCTCTGGGGCCTTCTCTCCTCCCTCTCTCCCTTCCTCCATCCATCCTCTGGGGCCTTCTCTCCTCCCTCTCTCCTTCCTCCCTCCATCCTCTGGGGCCTTCTCTCCTCCCTCTCTCCTTCCTCCCTCCATCCTCTGGGGCCTTCTCTCCTTCCTCCCTCCATCCTCTGGGGCCTTCTCTCCTCCCTCTCCCTTCCTCCTTCCTCCATCCTCTGGGGCCTTCTCTCCTTCCTCCCTCCATCCTCTGGGGCCTTCTCTCCTCCCTCTCCTTCCTCCCTCCATCCTCTGGGGCCTTCTCTCCTCCCTCTCTCCTTCCTCCCTCCATCCTCTGGGGCCTTCTCTCCTCCCTCTCTCCTTCCCCCTCCATCCTCTGGGGCCTTCTCTCCTTCCCTTCCTCCCTCCATCCTCTGGGGCCTTGTCTCCTCCCTCTCTTCCTCCTCCATCCTCTGGGGCCTTCTCTCCCTTCCTCCATCCTCTGGGGCCTTCTCTCCTCCCTCTCTCCTTCCTCCCTCCATCCTCTGGGGCCTTCTCTCCTCCCTCTCTCCTTCCTCCCTCCATCCTCTGGGGCCTTCCTCCTCCCTCCTCCTTCCTCCCTCCATCCTCTGGGGCCTTCTCTCCTTCCTCCCTCCATCCTCTGGGGCCTTCTCTCCTCCCTCTCTCCTTCCTCCCTCCATCCTCTGGGGCCTTCTCTCCTCCCTCTCTCCTTCCTCCCTCCATCCTCTGGGGCCTTCCTCCTCCCTCTCTCCTCCCTCCATCCTCTGGGGCCTTCTCTTCCTCCTTCCTCCTCCATCCTCTGGGGCCTTCTCCCTCTCCTCCCTCCATCTCCTTCTCCATCCTCTGGGGCCTTGTCTCCTCCCTCTCTCCTTCCTCCCTCCATCCTCTGGGGCCTTCTCTCCTCTCCTTCCTCCCTCCATCCTCTGGGGCCTTCCTCCTCCATCCCTCCATCCTCTGGGGCCTTCTCTCCTCCCTCTCCCTCCCTCCCTCCATCCTCTGGGGCCTTCCCTCCCTCCTCCTTCCTCCCTCCATCCTCTGGGGCCTTCTCTCCTCCCTTCCTCCCTCCATCCTCTGGGGCCTTCTCTCCTCCATCCCATCCTCTGGGGCCTTCTCTCCTCCCTCTCTCCTTCCTCCCTCCATCCTCTGGGGCCTTCTCTCCTCCCTCCTCCTTCCTCCCTCCATCCTCTGGGGCCTTCTCTCCTCCCTCTCTCCTTCCTCCCTCCATCCTCTGGGGCCTTCTCTCCTCCCTCTCTCCTTCCTCCCTCCATCCTCTGGGGCCTTCTCTCCTCCCTCTCTCCTTCCTCCCTCCATCCTCTGGGGCCTTCTCTCCTCCCTCCTCCTTCCTCCATCCTCTGGGGCCTTCTCTCCTCCCTCTCTCCTTCCTCCCTCCATCCTCTGGGGCCTTCTCTCCTCCCTTCCTCCCTCCATCCTCTGGGGCCTTCTCTCCTCCCTCTCTCCTTCCTCCCTCCATCCTCTGGGGCCTTCTCTCCTCCCTCTCTCCTCTCCTTGTCCCTCCCTCCTCCTTCCCTCCTCCATCCTCTGGGGCCTCTCTCCTTCCTCCCTCCATCCTCTGGGGCCTTCTCTCCTCCCTCTCTCCTTCCTCCCTCCATCCTCTGGGGCCTTCTCTCCTCCCTCTCTCCTTCCTCCCTCCATCCTCTGGGGCCTTCTCTCTCCCTTCCTCCTCCATCCTCTCTGGGGCCTTCTCTCCTCCCTCTCTCCTTCCTCCCTCCATCCTCTGGGGCCTTCTCTCCTCCCTCCTCCCCTCCCATCCTCTGGGGCCTTCTCTCCTCCCTCTCTCCTTCCTCCCTCCATCCTCCTTCTCTCCTCCCTCCTCCCCTCCCTCCATCCTCTGGGGCCTTCTCCTCCCTCTCTCTTCCTCCCTCCATCCTCCCTCCATCCTCTGGGGCCTTCTCTCCTCCCTCTCTCCTTCCTCCCTCCATCCTCTGGGGCCTTCTCTCCTCCCTCTCTCCTTCCTCCCTCCATCCTCTGGGGCCTTCTCTCCTCCCTCTCTCCTTCCTCCCTCCATCCTCTCCATCCTCTGGGGCCTTCTCTCCTCCTCCTCCCTCCATCCTCCTTCTCTCCTCCCTCTCCCTCCATCCTCTGGGGCCTTCTCTCCTCCCTCTCTCCTTCCTCCCTCCATCCTCTGGGGCCTTCTCTCCTCCCTCTCTCCTTCCTCCCTCCATCCTCTGGGGCCTTCTCTCCTCCCTCTCTCCTTCCTCCCTCCATCCTCTGGGGCCTTCTCTCCTCCCTCTCTCCTTCCTCCCTCCATCCTCTGGGGCCTCTCCTCCCTCCTCCCTCTCTCCTTCCTCCCTCCATCCTCTGGGGCCTTCTCTCCTCCCTCTCTCCTTCCTCCCTCCATCCTCTGGGGCCTCCATCCTCTGGGGCCTTCTCTCCTCCCTCTCTCCTTCCTCCCTCCATCCTCTGGGGCCTTCTCTCCTCCCTCTCCCTCCTCCCTCCATCCTCTGGGGCCTTCCTCCCTTCCTCCCTCCCTCCCTCTCTCCTTCCTCCCTCTCATCCTCTGGGGCCTTCTCTCCTCCCTCTCTCCTTCCTCCCTCCATCCTCTGGGGCCTTCTCTCCTCCCTCTCTCCTTCCTCCCTCCATCCTCTGGGGCCTTCTCTCCTCCCTCTCTCCTTCCTCCCTCCATCCTCTGGGGCCTTCTCTCCTCCCTCCTTCCTCCCTCCATCCTCCTCTCCTTCCTCCTCCATCCTCTGGGGCCTTCTCTCCTCCCTCCTCCTTCCTCCCTCCATCCTCTGGGGCCTTCTCTCCTCCCTCTCTCCTTCCTCCCTCCATCCTCTGGGGCCTTCTCTCCTCCTCCCTCCATCCATCCTCTGGGGCCTTCTCTCCTCCCTCTCTCCTTCCTCCCTCCATCCTCTGGGGCCTTCTCTCCTCCCTCCTCCTTCCTCCCTCCATCCTCTGGGGCCTTCTCTCCTCCCTCTCTCCTTCCTCCCTCCATCCATCCTTCTCTCCTCCCTCTCCTTCCTCCCTCCATCCTCTGGGGCCTTCTCTCCTCCCTCCTCCCTCCATCCTCTGGGGCCTTCTCTCCTCCCTCTCTCCTTCCTCCCTCCATCCTCTGGGGCCTTCTCTCCTCCCTCCATCTCCTTCCTCCCTCCATCCTCTGGGGCCTTCTCTCCTCCCTCTCTCCTTCCTCCCTCCATCCTCTGGGGCCTTCCTCCTCCCTCTCCTTCCTCCCTCCATCCTCTGGGGCCTTCTCTCCTCCCTCTCTCCTTCCTCCCTCCATCCTCTGGGGCCTTCTCTCCTCCCTCTCTCCTTCCTCCCTCCATCCTCTGGGGCCTTGTCTCCTCCCTCCTCCTTCCTCCCTCCATCCTCTGGGGCCTTCTCTCCTCCCTCCTCCTTCCTCCCTCCATCCTCTGGGGCCTTCTCTCCTCCCTCTCATCCTTCCTCCCTCCATCCTCTGGGGCCTTGTCTCCTCCCCCTCTCTCCTTCCTCCCTCCATCCTCTGGGGCCTTCTCTCCTCCCTCTCTCCTTCCTCCCTCCATCCTCTGGGGCCTTCTCTCCTCCCTCTCTCCTTCCTCCCTCCATCCTCTGGGGCCTTCTCTCCTCCCTCTCTCCTTCCTCCCTCCATCCTCTGGGGCCTTCTCTCCTCCCTCTCTCCTTCCTCCCTCCATCCTCTGGGGCCTTCTCTCCTCCCTCTCTCCTTCCTCCCTCCATCCTCTGGGGCCTTCTCTCCTCCCTCTCTCCTTCCTCCCTCCATCCTCTGGGGCCTTGTCTCCTCCCTCTCTCCTTCCTCCCTCCATCCTCTGGGGCCTTCTCTCCTCCATCCTCTGGGGCCTTCTCTCCTCCCTCTCTCCTTCCTCCCTCCATCCTCTGGGGCCTTCTCCTCCCTCTCTCCTTCCTCCCTCCATCCTCTGGGGCCTTCTCTCCTCCCTCTCTCCTTCCTCCCTCCATCCTCTGGGGCCTTCTCTCCTCCCTCTCTCCTTCCTCCCTCCATCCTCTGGGGCCTTCCTCCTCCCTCTCTCCTTCCTCCCTCCATCCTCTGGGGCCTTCTCTCCTCCCTCTCTCCTTCCTCCCTCCATCCTCTGGGGCCTTCTCTCCTCCCTCTCTCCTTCCTCCCTCCATCCTCTGGGGCCTTCTCTCCTCCCTCTCTCCTTCCTCCCTCCATCCTCTGGGGCCTTCTCTCCTCCCTCTCTCCTTCCTCCCTCCATCCTCTGGGGCCTTCTCTCCTCCCTCTCTCCTTCCTCCCTCCTCCTCTGGGGCCTCCATCCTCTGGGGCCTTCCCTCTCCTCCTCCCTCCATCCTCTGGGGCCTTCTCTCCCCTCCCTCCATCCTCTGGGGCCTTCTCTCCTCCCTCTCTCCTTCCTCCCTCCATCCTCTGGGGCCTTCTCTCCTTCCTCCCTCCATCCTCTGGGGCCTCTCCCTTCCTCCCTCCATCCTCTGGGGCCTTCTCTCCTCCCTCTCTCCTTCCTCCCTCCATCCTCTGGGGCCTTCTCTCCTCCCTCTCTCCTTCCTCCCTCCATCCTCTGGGGCCTTCTCTTCCCTCTCCTCCCTCCATCCTCTGGGGCCTTCTCTCCTCCCTCTCTCCTTCCTCCCTCCATCCTCTGGGGCCTTCTCTCCTCCCTCTCCGTCCTCCCTCCATCCTCTGGGGCCTTCTCTCCTCCCTCTCTCCTTCCTCCCTCCATCCTCTGGGGCCTTCTCTCCTCCCTCTCTCCTTCCTCCCTCCATCCTCTGGGGCCTTCTCTCCTACCTCCCTCCATCCTCTGGGGCCTTGTCTCCTCCCTCTCTCCTTCCTCCCTCCATCCTCTGGGGCCTTCTCTCCTCCCTCTCTCCTTCCTCCCTCCATCCTCTGGGGCCTTCTCTCCTCCCTCTCTCCTTCCTCCCTCCATCCTCCCTCCCTCCATCCTCTGGGGCCTTCTTCTCCTCCTCTCCATCCTCCTTCCTCCTTCCTCCCTCCATCCTCTGGGTCCTTCTCTCCTCCCTCTCTCCTTCCTCCCTCCATCCTCTGGGTCCTTCTCTCCTCCCTCTCTCCTTCCTCCCTCCATCCTCTGGGGCCTTCTCTCCTCCCTCTCTCCTTCCTCCCTCCATCCTCTGGGGCCTTCTCTCCTCCCTCTCTCCTTCCTCCCTCCATCCTCTGGGGCCTTCTCTCCTCCCTCTCTCCTTCCTCCCTCCATCCTCTGGGGCCTTCTCTCCTCCCTCTCTCCTTCCTCCCTCCATCCTCTGGGGCCTTCTCTCCTCCCTCCTCCTTCCTCCCTCCATCCTCTGGGGCCTTCCTCCCTCCATCCTCTGGGGCCTTCTCTCCTCCCTCTCTCCTTCCTCCCTCCATCCTCTGGGGCCTTCTCTCCTCCCTCTCTCCTTCCTCCCTCCATCCTCTGGGGCCTTCTCTCCTCCCTCTCTCCTTCCTCCCTCCATCCTCTGGGGCCTTCTCTCCTCCCTCTCTCCATCCTCTGGGGCCTTCTCTCCTTCCTCCCTCCATCCTCTGGGGCCTTCTCTCCTTCCTCCCTCCATCCTCTGGGTCCTTCTCTCCTCCCTCTCTCCTTCCTCCCTCCATCCTCTGGGTCCTTCTCTCCTCCCTCTCTCCTTCCTCCCTCCATCCTCTGGGTCCTTTTCTCCTCCCTCTCTCCTTCCTCCCTCCATCCTCTGGGGCCTTCTCTCCTCCCTCTCTCCTTCCTCCCTCCATCCTCTGGGGCCTTCTCTCCTCCCTCTCTCCTTCCTCCCTCCATCCTCTGGGGCCTTCTCTCCTCCTCTCTCCTTCCTCCCTCCATCCTCTGGGGCCTTCTCTCCTCTCTCCTTCCTCCCTCCATCCTCTGGGGCCTTCTCTCCTTCCTCCCTCCATCCTCTGGGGCCTCCCCCTCTCTCCTTCCTCCCTCCATCCTCTGGGGCCTTCTCTCCTCCCTCTCTCCTTCCTCCCTCCATCCTCTGGGGCCTTCTCTCCTCCCTCTCTCCTTCCTCCCTCCATCCTCTGGGGCCTTCTCTCCTCCTCTCTCCATCCTCTGGGGCCTTCTCTCCTCCCTCCATCCTCTGGGGCCTTCTCTCCTTCCTCTCCCATCCTCTGGGGCCTTCTCTCCTCCTCTCCATCCTCCCTTCTCTCCTCCATCCATCCTCTGGGGCCTTCTCTCCTCCCTCTCTCCATCTCCTCCCTCCTCCATCCTCTGGGGCCTTCTCCATCCTCTGGGGCCTTCTCTCCTTCCTCCCTCCATCCTCTGGGGCCTTCTCCCTCCTCCCTCCATCCTCTGGGGCCTTCTCTCCTCCCTCTCTCCTTCCTCCCTCCATCCTCTGGGTCCTTCTCTCCTCCCTCTCTCCTTCCTCCCTCCATCCTCTGGGTCCTTCTCTCCTCCCTCTCTCCTTCCTCCCTCCATCCTCTGGGGCCTTCTCTCCTCCCTCTCTCCTTCCTCCCTCCATCCTCTGGGGCCTTCTCTCCTCCCTCTCTCCTTCCTCCCTCCATCCTCTGGGGCCTTCTCTCCTCCCTCTCTCCTTCCTCCCTCCATCCTCTGGGGCCTTCTCTCCTCCCTCTCTCCTTCCTCCCTCCATCCTCTGGGGCCTTCTCTCCTTCCATCCTCTGGGGCCTTGTCTCCTCCCTCTCTCCTTCCTCCCTCCATCCTCTGGGGCCTTCTCTCCTCCCTCTCTCCTTCCTCCCTCCATCCTCTGGGGCCTTCTCTCCTCCCTCTCTCCTTCCTCCCTCCATCCTCTGGGGCCTTCTCTCCTCCCTCACTCCATCCTCTGGGGCCTTCTCTCCTTCCTCCCTCCATCCTCTGGGGCCTTCTCTCCTTCCTCCCTCCATCCTCTGGGGCCTTCTCTCCTCCCTCTCTCCTTCCTCCCTCCATCCTCTGGGTCCTTCTCTCCTCCCTCTCTCCTTCCTCCCTCCATCCTCTGGGTCCTTCTCTCCTCCCTCTCTCCTTCCTCCCTCCATCCTCTGGGTCCTTCTCTCCTCCCTCTCTCCTTCCTCCCTCCATCCTCTGGGGCCTTCTCTCCTCCCTCTCTCCTTCCTCCCTCCATCCTCTGGGGCCTTCTCTCCTCCCTCTCTCCTTCCTCCCTCCATCCTCTGGGGCCTTCTCTCCTCCCTCTCTCCTTCCTCCCTCCATCCTCTGGGGCCTTCTCTCCCTCTCTCTTCCTCCCTCCATCCTCTGGGGCCTTCTCTCCTCCTCCTCCATCCTCTGGGGCCTTCTCTCCTCCCTCTCTCCTTCCTCCCTCCATCCTCTGGGGCCTTCTCTCCTCCCTCTCTCCTTCCTCCCTCCATCCTCTGGGGCCTTCTCTCCTCCCTCTCCTCCTTCCTCCCCCTCCATCCTCTCCTTCTCTCCTCCCTCTCTCCTTCCTCCCTCCATCCTCTGGGGCCTTCTCTCCTTCCTCCTCCATCCTCTGGGGCCTTCTCTCCCTCCCTCCCTCTCTCCTTCCTCCCTCCATCCTCTGGGGCCTTCTCTCCTCCCTCTCTCCTTCCTCCCTCCATCCTCTGGGGCTCTCCTCCCCTCTCCTCCCTCTCTCCTTCCTCCCTCCATCCTCTGGGGCCTTCTCTCCCTCCCTCTCCTCCTCCCTCTCCTTCCTCCCTCCATCCTCTGGGGCCTTCTCTCTCCCCCTCCTCCCTCCCTTCCTCCCCTCCATCCTCTGGGGCCTTCTCCCTCCCTCTCTCCTTCCTCCCTCCATCCTCTGGGGCCTTCTCTCCCTCCCTCTCTCCTCCCTCTCCCTCCTCCCTCCATCCTCTGGGGCCTTCTCTCCCTCTCCTCCTTCCTCCCTCCATCCTCTGGGGCCTTCTCTCCTTCCCTCCATCCTCTGGGGCCTCTCTCCTCCCTCTCTCTGGGGCCTTCTCTCCTTCCTCCCTCCATCCTCTGGGGCCTTCTCTCCTTCCTCCCTCCATCCTCTGGGGCCTTCTCTCCTCCTCTCTCTGTCTCTCCTCCCTCCCTCTCTCCTTCCTCCCTCCATCCTCTGGGGCCTTCTCTCCTCCCTCTCTCCTTCCTCTCTCCTTCCTCCCTCCATCCTCTGGGGCCTTCTCTCCTCCCTCTCTCCTCCCTCTCTCCTTCCTCCCTCCATCCTCTGGGGCCTTCTCTCCTCCCTCTCCCTCCCTCTCTCCCTCCATCCTCTGAAGCCTGTGTGTATCCTCTGGGGCCTTCTCTCCTGTCCTTCAGTCCTCTTCCTCCCTCCCTCCTCCCTCTCTCCTCCCTGTGTGTGTGTCCTTCAGTCCTCCTTAATGTTCCTCTCCCTGTTCTCCAGGATGTCATGGCTCCTTCCTCATCTGTCCGTCTGCCTCTGCAGCTCTCTGCTTATGATCGCTCCGCCTCGGAGGAGCTCTCCTCCAATCACGGCATGAGCTTTTCCCCCTCCCACTCTGCTCAGCCTATCCCCTCTTCAGGGCAGGCTCCCACCCCCTCTGTCTCTGTGGCTGGTAGGCAGGTGAGTGGTTACCTCTTTGAATATAGTGTGTGTGTGTGTGTTTCAGTCCTCTTAATGTGTGTGTGTGTGTGTGTGTGTGTGTGTGTGTTTCAGTCCTGTTAATGTGTGTGTGTGTTTGTGTTTCAGTCCTCTTAATGTATGTGTGTGTGTGTGTGTTTCAGTCCTCTTAACGTGTGTGTGTGTGTGTGTTTCAGTCCTCTTAACGTGTGTGTGTGTGTGTTTCAGTCCTCTTAATGTGTGTGTGTGTGTGTTTCAGTCCTCTTAATGTGTGTGTGTGTGTGTGTTTCAGTCCTCTTAATGTGTGTGTGTGTTTCAGTCCTCTTAATGTGTGTGTGTGTTTCAGTCCTCTTAATGTGTGTGTGTGTGTTTCAGTCCTCTTAACGTGTGTGTGTGTGTGTGTGTGTGTGTGTGTGTGTGTGTGTGTTTCAGAATGTAAACTCCTTGTACGGCAGCAGTGCAGTACCATCTCATAACACTCCCCAGCCCCTCAACTCAGCCCAGAACAATCTCCGTAACCAAGTGCCTCCACCCGTCCTGTCCGCTCAGGTACACACACACACACACACACACACACACACACACACACACACACACACACACACACACACACACACACACACACGCTCCCTCAATATATGTGGCCACCGATGAACTACCTGGTGTGATCATCTAAAAATGTTAACCAGGGGGTCCCTTTATAGGGGATGTTGACCAGACTGTCCCTTTAAAGGGGATGTTGACCAGACTGTCCCTTTATAGGGGATGTTGACCAGACTGTCCCTTTAAAGGGGATGTTGACCAGACTGTCCCTTTAAAGGGGATGTTGGCCAGACTGTCCCTTTAAAGGGGATGTTGACCAGACTGTCCCTTTAAAGGGGATGTTAACCGGGGGGTCCCTTTAAAGGGGATGTTAACCGGGGGGTCCCTTTAAAGGGGATGTTAACCGGGGGGTCCCTTTAAAGGGGATGTTAACCAGGGGATGTTAACTCCCTTTAAAGTCCCCCTTTAAAGGGGATGTTGAGTCCCTTTAAAGGTCTAAAGGATGTTCAGCCTGAAGTGTCTCTGTTCCTACTAATGAAGTCCCTCCCAGTGCAGGAGGCCTGACTCTGTTCTACTAATCTAGTTGACGTGACTGTGTTCCAGGTCCCTCCCTCCCAGTGCGTGAGGTCTGACTCTGTTCTACTAATCTAGTTGACGTGACTGTGTTCCAGGTCCCTCCCTCCCAGTGCAGGAGGCCTGACTCTGTTCTACTAATCTAGTTGACGTGACTGTGTTCCAGGTCCCTCCCTCCCAGTGCAGGAGGCCTGACTCTGTTCTACTAATCTAGTTGACGTGACTGTGTTCCAGGTCCCTCCCTCCCAGTGCAGGAGGCCTGACTCTGTTCTACTAATCTAGTTGACGTGACTGTGTTCCAGGTCCCTCCCTCCCAGTGCAGGAGGCCTGACTCTGTTCTACTAATCTAGTTGACGTGACTGTGTTCCAGGTCCCTCCCTCCCAGTGCAGGAGGCCTGACTCTGTTCTACTAATCTAGTTGACGTGACTGTGTTCCAGGTCCCTCCCTCCCAGTGCAGGAGGCCTGACTCTGTTCTACTAATCTAGTTGACGTGACTGTGTTCCAGGTCCCTCCCTCCCAGTGCAGGAGGCCTGACTCTGTTCTACTAATCTAGTTGACGTGACTGTGTTCCAGGTCCCTCCCTCCCAGTGCAGGAGGCCTGACTCTGTTCTACTAATCTAGTTGACGTGACTGTGTTCCAGGTCCCTCCCTCCCAGTGCAGGAGGCCTGACTCTGTTCTACTAATCTAGTTGACGTGACTGTGTTCCAGGTCCCTCCCTCCCAGTGCAGGAGGCCTGACTCTGTTCTACTAATCTAGTTGACGTGACTGTGTTCCAGGTCCCTCCCTCCCAGTGCAGGAGGCCTGACTCTGTTCTACTAATCTAGTTGACGTGACTGTGTTCCAGGTCCCTCCCTCCCAGTGCAGGAGGCCTGACTCTGTTCTACTAATCTAGTTGACGTGACTGTGTTCCAGGTCCCTCCCTCCCAGTGCAGGAGGCCTGACTCTGTTCTACTAATCTAGTTGACGTGACTGTGTTCCAGGTCCCTCCCTCCCAGTGCAGGAGGCCTGACTCTGTTCTACTAATCTAGTTGACGTGACTGTGTTCCAGGTCCCTCCCCCCAGTGCAGGAGGCCTGACTCTGTTCTACTAATCTAGTTGACGTGACTGTGTTCCAGGTCCCTCCCAGTGCAGGAGGCCTGACTCTGTTCTACTAATCTAGTTGACGTGACTGTGTTCCAGGTCCCTCCCAGTGCAGGAGGCCTGACTCTGTTCTACTAATCTAGTTGACGTGACTGTGTTCCAGGTCCCTCCCTCCCAGTGCAGGAGGCCTGACTCTGTTCTACTAATCTAGTTGACGTGACTGTGTTCCAGGTCCCTCCCTCCCAGTGCAGGAGGCCTGACTCTGTTCTACTAATCTAGTTGACGTGACTGTGTTCCAGGTCCCTCCCAGTGCAGGAGGCCTGACTCTGTTCTACTAATCTAGTTGACGTGACTGTGTTCCAGGTCCCTCCCTCCCAGTGCAGGAGGCCTGACTCTGTTCTACTAATCTAGTTGACGTGACTGTGTTCCAGGTCCCTCCCTCCCAGTGCAGGAGGCCTGACTCTGTTCTACTAATCTAGTTGACGTGACTGTGTTCCAGGTCCCTCCCTCCCAGTGCAGGAGGCCTGACTCTGTTCTACTAATCTAGTTGACGTGACTGTGTTCCAGGTCCCTCCCAGTGCAGGAGGCCTGACTCTGTTCTACTAATCTAGTTGACGTGACTGTGTTCCAGGTCCCTCCCTCCCAGTGCAGGAGGCCTGACTCTGTTCTACTAATCTAGTTGACGTGACTGTGTTCCAGGTCCCTCCCTCCCAGTGCAGGAGGCCTGACTCTGTTCTACTAATCTAGTTGACGTGACTGTGTTCCAGGTCCCTCCCTCCCAGTGCAGGAGGCCTGACTCTGTTCTACTAATCTAGTTGACGTGACTGTGTTCCAGGTCCCTCCCTCCCAGTGCAGGAGGCCTGACTCTGTTCTACTAATCTAGTTGACGTGACTGTGTTCCAGGTCCCTCCCTCCCAGTGCAGGAGGCCTGACTCTGTTCTACTAATCTAGTTGACGTGACTGTGTTCCAGGTCCCTCCCTCCCAGTGCAGGAGGCCTGACTCTGTTCTACTAATCTAGTTGACGTGACTGTGTTCCAGGTCCCTCCCAGTGCAGGAGGCCTGACTCTGTTCTACTAATCTAGTTGACGTGACTGTGTTCCAGGTCCCTCCCTCTCCAGTGCAGGAGGCCTGACTCTGTTCTACTAATCTAGTTGACGTGACTGTGTTCCAGGTCCCTCCCTCCCAGTGCAGGAGGCCTGACTCTGTTCTACTAATCTAGT
Source organism: Oncorhynchus masou masou (assembly GCF_036934945.1). Taxonomy (NCBI): domain Eukaryota; kingdom Metazoa; phylum Chordata; class Actinopteri; order Salmoniformes; family Salmonidae; genus Oncorhynchus; species Oncorhynchus masou. The sequence goes on from NW_027008745.1 coordinate 70,835, forward strand.
TGACGTGACTGTGTTCCAGGTCCCTCCCCCAGTGCAGGAGGCCTGACTCTGTTCTACTAATCTAGTTGACGTGACTGTGTTCCAGGTCCCTCCCTCCCAGTGCAGGAGGCCTGACTCTGTTCTACTAATCTAGTTGACGTGACTGTGTTCCAGGTCCCTCCCTCCCAGTGCAGGAGGCCTGACTCTGTTCTACTAATCTAGTTGACGTGACTGTGTTCCAGGTCCCTCCCTCCCAGTGCAGGAGGCCTGACTCTGTTCTACTAATCTAGTTGACGTGACTGTGTTCCAGGTCCCTCCCTCCCAGTGCAGGAGGCCTGACTCTGTTCTACTAATCTAGTTGACGTGACTGTGTTCCAGGTCCCTCCCTCCCAGTGCAGGAGGCCTGACTCTGTTCTACTAATCTAGTTGACGTGACTGTGTTCCAGGTCCCTCCCTCCCAGTGCAGGAGGCCTGACTCTGTTCTACTAATCTAGTTGACGTGACTGTGTTCCAGGTCCCTCCCTCCCAGTGCAGGAGGCCTGACTCTGTTCTACTAATCTAGTTGACGTGACTGTGTTCCAGGTCCCTCCCTCCCAGTGCAGGAGGCCTGACTCTGTTCTACTAATCTAGTTGACGTGACTGTGTTCCAGGTCCCTCCCTCCCAGTGCAGGAGGCCTGACTCTGTTCTACTAATCTAGTTGACGTGACTGTGTTCCAGGTCCCTCCCCCAGTGCAGGAGGCCTGACTCTGTTCTACTAATCTAGTTGACGTGACTGTGTTCCAGGTCCCTCCCAGTGCAGGAGGCCTGACTCTGTTCTACTAATCTAGTTGACGTGACTGTGTTCCAGGTCCCTCCCCCAGTGCAGGAGGCCTGACTCTGTTCTACTAATCTAGTTGACGTGACTGTGTTCCAGGTCCCTCCCTCCCAGTGCAGGAGGCCTGACTCTGTTCTACTAATCTAGTTGACGTGACTGTGTTCCAGGTCCCTCCCAGTGCAGGAGGCCTGACTCTGTTCTACTAATCTAGTTGACGTGACTGTGTTCCAGGTCCCTCCCAGTGCAGGAGGCCTGACTCTGTTCTACTAATCTAGTTGACGTGACTGTGTTCCAGGTCCCTCCCAGTGCAGGAGGCCTGACTCTGTTCTACTAATCTAGTTGACTGTGACTGTGTTCCAGGTCCCTCCCTCCCAGTGCAGGAGGCCTGACTCTGTTCTACTAATCTAGTTGACGTGACTGTGTTCCAGGTCCCTCCCAGTGCAGGAGGCCTGACTCTGTTCTACTAATCTAGTTGACGTGACTGTGTTCCAGGTCCCTCCCAGTGCAGGAGGCCTGACTCTGTTCTACTAATCTAGTTGACGTGACTGTGTTCCAGGTCCCTCCCTCCCAGTGCAGGAGGCCTGACTCTGTTCTACTAATCTAGTTGACGTGACTGTGTTCCAGGTCCCTCCCTCCCAGTGCAGGAGGCCTGACTCTGTTCTACTAATCTAGTTGACGTGACTGTGTTCCAGGTCCCTCCCAGTGCAGGAGGCCTGACTCTGTTCTACTAATCTAGTTGACGTGACTGTGTTCCAGGTCCCTCCCAGTGCAGGAGGCCTGACTCTGTTCTACTAATCTAGTTGACGTGACTGTGTTCCAGGTCCCTCCCCCAGTGCAGGAGGCCTGACTCTGTTCTACTAATCTAGTTGACGTGACTGTGTTCCAGGTCCCTCCCTCCCAGTGCAGGAGGCCTGACTCTGTTCTACTAATCTAGTTGACGTGACTGTGTTCCAGGTCCCTCCCTCCCAGTGCAGGAGGCCTGACTCTGTTCTACTAATCTAGTTGACGTGACTGTGTTCCAGGTCCCTCCCTCCCAGTGCAGGAGGCCTGACTCTGTTCTACTAATCTAGTTGACGTGACTGTGTTCCAGGTCCCTCCCAGTGCAGGAGGCCTGACTCTGTTCTACTAATCTAGTTGACGTGACTGTGTTCCAGGTCCCTCCCCCAGTGCAGGAGGCCTGACTCTGTTCTACTAATCTAGTTGACGTGACTGTGTTCCAGGTCCCTCCCAGTGCAGGAGGCCTGACTCTGTTCTACTAATCTAGTTGACGTGACTGTGTTCCAGGTCCCTCCCTCCCAGTGCAGGAGGCCTGACTCTGTTCTACTAATCTAGTTGACGTGACTGTGTTCCAGGTCCCTCCCTCCCAGTGCAGGAGGCCTGACTCTGTTCTACTAATCTAGTTGACGTGACTGTGTTCCAGGTCCCTCCCTCCCAGTGCAGGAGGCCTGACTCTGTTCTACTAATCTAGTTGACGTGACTGTGTTCCAGGTCCCTCCCTCCCAGTGCAGGAGGCCTGACTCTGTTCTACTAATCTAGTTGACGTGACTGTGTTCCAGGTCCCTCCCTCCCAGTGCAGGAGGCCTGACTCTGTTCTACTAATCTAGTTGACGTGACTGTGTTCCAGGTCCCTCCCTCCCAGTGCAGGAGGCCTGACTCTGTTCTACTAATCTAGTTGACGTGACTGTGTTCCAGGTCCCTCCCCCAGTGCAGGAGGCCTGACTCTGTTCTACTAATCTAGTTGACGTGACTGTGTTCCAGGTCCCTCCCTCCCAGTGCAGGAGGCCTGACTCTGTTCTACTAATCTAGTTGACGTGACTGTGTTCCAGGTCCCTCCCTCCCAGTGCAGGAGGCCTGACTCTGTTCTACTAATCTAGTTGACGTGACTGTGTTCCAGGTCCCTCCCTCCCAGTGCAGGAGGCCTGACTCTGTTCTACTAATCTAGTTGACGTGACTGTGTTCCAGGTCCCTCCCTCCCAGTGCAGGAGGCCTGACTCTGTTCTACTAATCTAGTTGACGTGACTGTGTTCCAGGTCCCTCCCCCAGTGCAGGAGGCCTGACTCTGTTCTACTAATCTAGTTGACGTGACTGTGTTCCAGGTCCCTCCCTCCCAGTGCAGGAGGCCTGACTCTGTTCTACTAATCTAGTTGACGTGACTGTGTTCCAGGTCCCTCCCTCCCAGTGCAGGAGGCCTGACTCTGTTCTACTAATCTAGTTGACGTGACTGTGTTCCAGGTCCCTCCCTCCCAGTGCAGGAGGCCTGACTCTGTTCTACTAATCTAGTTGATGTGACTGTGTTCCAGGTCCCTCCCTCCCAGTGCAGGAGGCCTGACTCTGTTCTACTAATCTAGTTGATGTGACTGTGTTCCAGGTCTCTCCCTCCCAGTGCAGGAGGCCTGACTCTGTTCTACTAATCTAGTTGACGTGACTGTGTTCCAGGTCCCTCCCTCCCAGTGCAGGAGGCCTGACTCTGTTCTACTAATCTAGTTGACGTGACTGTGTTCCAGGTCCCTCCCTCTCCACAGCAACTAATCTAGTTGATGTGACTGTGTTCCAGGTCCCTCCCTCCCAGTGCAGGAGGCCTGACTCTGTTCTACTAATCTAGTTGATGTGACTGTGTTCCACAGTGCAGGAGGCCTGACTCTGTTCTCAATCTAGTTGACGTGACTGTGTTCAACCAGCTGTTCTACAATCTCACGTGACTGTGTTCAGGTCCCTTAACTCAGTTAGTGCAGGTAAACACACACACACACTGTGTTCACACCGACACACACACACACACACACACACACACTGACACCGACACCGACACACACACACACACTGACACCCACACACTGACACCCACACACTGACACCCACACACTGACACCCACACACTGACACCCACACACTGACAAACACACACTGACAAACACACACTGACACACACACACACACACACACTGACACACACACACTGACACACACACACTGACACACACACACTGACACACACACACTGACACACACACACTGACACACACACACTGACACACACACACTGACACACACACACTGACACCGACACACACACACTGACACCGACACACACTGACACCGACACACACTGACACCGACACACACTGACACACACACACTGACACCGACACACACTGACACAGACACACTGACACCGACACACACTGACACAGACACACTGACACAGACACACACACACACAGACACACACACACACAGACACACACACACACAGACACACACACCGACACACACACAGACACACACACACCGACACCGACACACACACACACCGACACAGACACACACACACACACACACCGTCATACACAGGTTGACACACACACAGACACACACACAGAAACACACACACACACACACACACACACACACACACACACACACACACTGTCATAACCTCTTAACACTGATGTCCGTTAACTGAGATCTGTGTAATTCCTGACGGTTTGCCTCCACAGCGTCTCCTCCTCCAGCAGCAGCAGAGTCAGAGAGCGATGCCTGTTGGACAGCAGCAGAATCACAGGCCCCTGGGACGCCAGCAGGACCAGCAGGTACATACTGGCTGTCTGTCTGTCTGTCTGTCTGGCTGTCTGTCTGTCTGTCTCTGTGTTGTCTGTCTTTCTCTGGCTGTCTCTCGGTGTTGTCTGTCTTTCTCTGGCTGTCTCTCGGTGTTGTCTGTCTGTCTCTCTCGGTGTTGTCTGTCTGTCTCTCTCGGTGTTGTCTGTCTGTCTCTCGGTGTTGTCTGTCTGTCTGTCTCGGTGTTGTCTGTCTTTCTGTCTCGGTGTTGTCTGTCTTTCTGTCTGTCTCTCGGTGTTGTCTGTCTGTCTGTCTCGGTGTTGTCTGTCTCTGTCTCGGTGTTGTCTGTCTTTCTGTCTGTCTCGGTGTTGTCTGTCTCTTGTTGTCTGTCTGTCTCTCGGTGTTGTCTGT